>NW_004797887.1:88715-93680 GCF_000002075.1 Aplysia californica | reverse complement strand
GAGAGAGAGAGAGAGAGAGAGAGAGAGGGGTAATGGGGTAATAGCAAGACAAAAGAAACCACACACAATTGGAGAAACGCTTGCACGGCTTTTCACAATAAAGATGGCACAGCTGACGTTAGGTGAGTCTAGTGCAAAGAAATTGCAGCAAGTTCCCCTTTCAAATGATACTGTCAAGAGGCGTATTGCACGCATGTCTTTAAACATTAAGGAACTGGTTATTGAGCACGATGCTACATCAACTGATTCGTCAAGCTGGAACGAGAACATGGGGGAAGCTTTGATCTCCTCTACAACCTGTTCCTTAATGTGTGGTGCTTTGTCATTCATTTTTGCCTGAAAGCCCAGCTTAGATCCCGCCATGGCTGGGGTACCATCAGTACAAATGCCTCACACATTCTTCCACTCAAGACCCTCGTTTAAAAAAAAAAGAGGATACCTTGTTCATGACATCTTCAGCTGTTGTTGTGGTGTCCAGTGTGGTGCAAAATAAAAATTCTTCTTTCTTATCTTTTTTTCCAACACGTATCTCACAAAGACTGCAAAGACATTTACTGCATGATACATAGATATGCAATACGATTCCCACTTTAAAGGAGATGTTGAAATCGACTGTTAAGACTGTGAACTATGTAAAACTCAGCCCCCTGAATACACGACTGTTTAAGGAAATCTGTTCTGACATGAATGCAGATTGTGAACCACTTCTTTTCGACACTCAAGTTCGATACATGTAGTTATTGAAAGGAAAGGTTGTATGTCGTACGAGCTGAGAGAGGAGATCAAGTTCTTCCTGGAAGTGCAAGGAAAAGACGAGGACAGCAAGCACTTCTCAAATGATTTGTGGATCCAAAGACTTGCCAATAGATTTTATGTCTGATATGTTTGACTATCTCAACAAAACTTGAAACTTCAAGGTCTGCAGACACACTTTATACAGTTTAAAGACGTTTTAAGTTGCTTTCTTTTAAAAGTTGAGAATAGGCACCGGAAAGTTACAGAGGGAAACATTGCTATGTTTACCAACCTTTCACAGCTGTTAAATCCAGAGGAGACCTTGTCTCCTGATCTTCAAGTTGACATTGCTGCACATTGTAAATCACTCGAAGATGAGTTCAAGAACTATTTCCTGACCTTGACTGTGGTGAAATAGCTTTTGTGATAAACCTTTCACTTCTGGACTAGACATCATTGTCATTGCAGATGACATTCAAGACGAGCTTTTGGAATTGAGACATAATTCTTCAGCACGCGACACGTTTCTTGAGAAATCTCTTGAAAGTTATGGTGTTCACTCCAGGAATCATACCCTCAGGTCAACAAAACAGCACTTCGAGTTATTGTCCCATTTTCCTTGACTTACCTTTGCGACAGTGGCTTTTCTACCCTTGTCCAACCCAAGACAAAAGCAAGGAACAAGCTGGATGCTGCTGATGATATTATGCACCTTGCTTCATCCAAGACTTCCCCGAGAATTTCAAGACTGGTCGTTGAACTACAGTTACAACATATTTCTTTAAACCAGTGTGTGTGTGTTTGTGTGTGTGTGTGTTTGTGTCTGTGTGTGTGTGTGTGTATGTGTGTGTGTGTGTGTGTGTGTGTGTGTGTGTGTGTGTGTGTGTGTGTGTGTGTGTGTGAATGTGTGTGTGTGCGCGCTCTCATTTTTCTCAATTTGTATTTGTTTGAAATAAGAGTGAATTGGAACATCAAAGGTACAGTTATTGTTCTGTATTATTAACTATTTAATGTAGGCCATATTAATTGTCTGCTGCTGAATTGTACGCATTTTTTGGGTGGGGGGGGGGGGGGTAAGGGTTTGTTTATTACTTTATTTTTGGGGTTTGATGTACGAGGGGTCGTTCCACTTGCCAAACAATCAAAAGGGGGTCACAGACTGAAAAAGGTTCAGAACCACTGATCTAGACCTTCTAAATTTTTTATTTGCATCTCTCAAGATATATTGCTCCATTTCAGTAGAGTGTAAATATAGTAGGCCAATGACTTTCAGTTGATGTTAATGTACCGATCAATCCTTTCTTTGACAGGGGCCCCAGATAGTATAATGTAATATTCATGTGCTTTAGGGAAGACCCTTGTCGGCGATCCAAGAGAATATCGATACAATTTTTCAAATTTTCGATTTTTTAATTAATTTATTTTGCGGAAAAAAGCATTCTTTTACATCTGTTCTATCGGGTCACAATGACGAAACTGTTAAAAAAAAACAACACTATAAATAACTTAAAAAGGCGTCTGAAAAGTGCGTATTGAACTAAAAATCCTTTAAAATATTCCTGTTTTTTTTCTGTTTCTAGCAGTAGAGAGGTAGCACATCCTGCTGGAGTGGATAGAATTTATTTATTCCACGACACAGTGGGATCAGGCGCTTGTCAATCTTGAGGTATTATGGAGTCATTGGTATCAACTTAACTAAAGTTTATGCATTAATCTTGTTTTTGATGAAAACAATTTCCATCTAACTGGAAAAAATGGTTGATAAATTTTGGATTTAAGATGATTTTTTTTAGAGTCAAAATTAGCTAAGAAAATGATCGCCAACGTTTTGGTGGCTCCCATAGTCCAATTGTCCTTGGAAACTGAAAATTTACACCCTCTGTGCCTTTAAGAAACACTTTTCAGAAAAAAATCCACATGGATTTTTATACGGACATAAAAGATGTTGAGAACAAAATTAATAATATTTTATGTCCGATTAAAAACACATTAATTATTCAAATAATCAGATTTCACCACAACGACACACATGATCCCCCCACCCTCCATCCTTTCCCAACTTCCCACCCCACTTCACCCCACCCACTTAAAAATGGGGTAAAGAGGACAAAAGGGGTTCGGGTGGAGGTGAGACTGTTAGATATATCTGAACCTAGAACCTGTATGACTAACCCCTGTTCTCTTCTCACAGATTCCTGATGGAGCTGAGGTCCCTGACAACGTTCTTGTGTCTGGTTGTGGTAGTTGCTGTTGTCGTCGAAGTTGGTGCTGAGAGGAACAATGTAAGTTTTTACGATGACATGAGGCTACCCTGCACTTATTTTTTCAATAAAGTTTTGGCTTAAGATTGTTTTCCTTTTCTAATTGTATTTTCATTTTATTTCTTTGTTTTGTTTTTCACTATTCCTTTTTAAGCATGCCAAAGTAATGTGGTGTCGGTAGTCTAGTGGCTAGGCCACTGGACATAAAACGGCAAGGTTGCGCGAGCTTCAGGCCAGACGTTGTGTCATTGGGAAAGGCACTTAAGACGATTTTTCCTCAATTCATCTAGGATGTGAATGGATGCCTGGCCATGGACAGCGACAGTTATTTTTTTTATAGTATGATAGTGTTTTAGCCCCTATAAAATGAAAGCTTGCAATGTATTATGCTGTCCAGGAAGTTGAGATTGTTTCAGAGTGCTATCAGGTCGGTTGGGTAATAAAATAAGTAATAGATTATAAAGCGCATTGGACTCGCCACCACTGCGTGACTATTTTTCTACATGTTTATACATAAATGTACATTATTATGTCGTAATACTAGGTTTTACGTACACACATGTCCATTAATTTTTAAGGTGTGATATTTTTATTTGTAATTCGCATTGAGCATTCTTTCAGAAATGGAAATGCGCAGCAATTGCTATTTATTATTATATTATTAAATTTCCCCAATGCAAATGCTATCTCTCATTAATGACCTTATTCGTATCCCATAAGCATTGGCCAAGAACAAGAGCGGAAAAATACAGTGACTGTTTTAAGACCAAGAAGACACAGATATAGGATTTTCTCGTTGTCGTTTAAATGTTGTTGTTTGCGCTTAGTTATATTATGAACGGTGGCCAAGAAAAATAACTAGGTGGAAGACGCAAAGTCATGAGCTCAGATACCGCCTACAAAACACAAAACATCGGATATTCATTAAATCATCTTTCAGTTTCATGTCTTTCATACTGTTTTATTCTCACAGAAAATTGTACTGACAATGTTTTCTGAAGTGGACAATAGTATTTCATACCCTCTTTTTTGTAACACCCTTCTCGACATTCAAGATCCCAGTAGAAAGAGCGACAGAACAATGGGCAATAACCAACCACTGGCGTCGTAAAGCCAAATACTTCTAGTCGGGGTCTGATTTCAGCAAAAATAACCAGCACCCCCCAAAAAACAAAACAAAAAAACAACAAAACAAAACAAAGCAAAAAAAAAACAAACAACATTAATAGATAACTTTGACGACAAATTATGTCAGTGCTAAAATATTAGATTTAACTATAACAACAACAACAACAACAAATTCTCCTACTCTGTGCAGCTTGACCCCCTCCTCAGTAAACTTAAGCCACGGAAACCTGAGATGGCTTTCCGTTGTCTTCTCAGATTGCGGGCAATTTTCTGTTGTTGTTGTTGAATAACTGAAGCGTTGATCTGCCAAAGATAGCTGTAAAAATATATATAATTTCAAAGGCTATAAAGACTCCATTACATCTATGTCAGTCAAGGAGGAGGAGGGGGAGGAGGAGGAGGAGGAGGAGGAAGAGGAGGAGGAGAAGAAGAAGGAGGAAGAGGAGGAGGGACAACATTAATCTGGTAAGGCATTAAGAGTGCAATGGAGTGATTGGAAGGTCTCAGTAAAAGAAATAATTAATCTAAATGTTAGCGGGAGTATCGGGAGAGTGCGTACCTCTAGTAGCCATCAATCAGTTCAGAACCCATGAAACTCGGCAAAAACATAATAATAATATGATGCGTTTAGACATCCAGACATTTGCAAGTTCTGATAGTTTTCCATAAGCACGACATATGGAAATATTTGAAAGCTAAAATTTCTACTTTCTTCTTCTCTCTCTGTCTTTCGGTTTCCCTGTTTCTCTGTCTCCCTGTCTCTCTCTCTCTATTTGTCTGTCTGTCTGTCTCTCACTCTCCTCCTCCCTCTCTCTCTGTCTCTCTCTCTCTGTCTCTCTCT
>NW_004797887.1:86861-88615 GCF_000002075.1 Aplysia californica | reverse complement strand
GTTTAAAAGGATTTGTTTATTACTTTATTTTGGGGTTTGATGTACGAGGGGTCGTTACACTTGCCAAACAATCAAAAGGGGGTCACAGACTGAAAAAGGTTCAGAACCACTGATCTAGACTTTCTAATTTTTTATTTGCTTCTCTCAAGATATATTGCTCCATTTCAGTAGAGTGTAAATATAGTAGGCCAATGACTTTCAGTTGATGTTAATGCACCGATCAATCCTTTCTTTGAAAGGGGGCCCAGCTAGTATATTGTAATATTCATGTGCTTTAGGGAAGACCCTTGTCGGCGATCCCAGAGAATATCGATACAATTTTTCAAATTTTCGATTTTTGGGGGGAGAGGGGGGGAGGGATGCGGAAAAAAGCATTCTTTGACATCTGTTCTATCGGGTCACAATGACGAAACTGTTGAAAAAACACTACAAATGACCTAAAAGGCGCCTGAAAAGTGCGTAATGAACTAAAAATTTTAAATATTCCTGTTTTTTTGTTTCTAGCAGTAGAGAGGTAGCACATCCTGCTGGCGTGGTCAGTCGAGGTCAGATTTCCGCAAAAATAACCATTAAACCCAAAAATATTACACACACACACACACACACACACACACACACCAATACACACACAGGCAGACACACACACACACACACACACACACACACACGCACACACACAAACACACCCATACACATAGGCAGACACACACACACACACACATACACACACGCGCGCGCGCGCACACGCACGCGCATGAATGAATGAATGTACCACTACCCACAGATACCCCCATAAAAACGATTAATATAGAGATAAAAACACAAAAATTCACAGACGTACTTGGTTGCTATCTGGATTTATTGTGATAAAATGACAAAATATAAAATCCAAGTTTGAAGAAAGTTAGAGCACATGCTCCATGTGACTTCCGTTTTAGACGAATCACCCTTTAAGGCGCTTCACAAAATATTGTCTGTGACATTTTCCATTTGCTGAATCTTTGATGTATCTGGATCTCGTATAGTGTAAAATTCAGATCGTACTTCAACATGGGCCGAACAGATTCTCTTTCAATAGTTAATTCAATACTATAGCGACGAACTGACTTTTCAGGTTCCTCGTTCACAGACTCCATCACCACTGCAACATTCTCAGGAGTGCGCTCTTGCATCGGTCTCCCACAGTGTGTGACCCTAGTTTTTAATCTCTTGTTGTTGGTTGTTTTTTTTAATATAACAGAGCCATTTGACTTAAAAAGTTAAAGTCAGTTACCCACAGAAATATTGTTACTTTACTTCGAATTTTCTTATGGTCTTTGGTGTTAATTCCAAACCGTTTACAGAATAGAAGAGATTCCGTGTCTGCATTGGGGACTTTGTCTCGATAAATATTATTATGCTTCAACTATAAATATATTTATGTTGTTCGACAGTGAACTGTATCTTCGGAATAGCCATTTCTGCTTTCAAAGTACTGTTGTTTTGTTACGTGTTTTTCCTACCTGATGGTTCAGCTTACTTCCGGTCAGTTTTTTTTATGTGAATTATTCCCTTTGGTGGAGAGTTATAGGCTTTCCAACCAGGTACAGCTTGTTTGTTTGTTTTTGGTCAATAGGTATGCGCGAGAGGGAGGCATGAATAATGATGTGTGTATGTGTGTATAATAATATTATACGTGTGTGTATTTATGTGTATGTGAGTCTGTGCGCGCGCCCGAGGGTGTTTGTGTGTTTGTTTGAGTGTGTGCGTGTGTG
>NW_004797887.1:82435-86282 GCF_000002075.1 Aplysia californica | reverse complement strand
TAGTTTATGTTTCTACTGGAGAAATTAATATCATGACTCGACAGACAGAAAAGGACCTGGTATGACCACCACGCGGGCTAACTATAGGAGAACGACAAAGACGTTCACTGGTAAGTGGAGACAAAAATGGAGGAACTGTCCATAACAAAACGTTAGGGGCGATGATAGTTAGTCTGAATATGCCATACGCGGTTTTGTTGGCCACAACACTGCTTCCTACACGATTTCATTTTTAAAAATACATACGTTGTTTTTTATCTTTAAAAAAAAAAATAAATAATGAGTTTTGTTAGTCCATTACGCCATCTTTGAAAGAAACACATCATAGATGCTTGCTTTTGTTTGCATTCATTTTATAGTGAATCTTCTTTTAAAACATATTTTCATTCTCTTTGTTGAACGCCCAGCATTTACAGCTGAATAGAAGTATTGACTACAAACCCACCAAGCGTTTTCGATTTTTTATTTCTGTAATTGCGTGAAATAATAGCCTGCTCCAGATGTTTTCCTAGTTAAAAATAAAAACACAATTACGGTCAGTTGTAAAACATGTGGGCGTTCTTCATTGCACGTTGGTGACTTTGGTTCGATTTGCGTATGATGTTATATTTTTGTTTTGTTTCCATTTTGTTTGGTTTTGATGTCCCTGGGTGTATGTGTGTGTGTGTGTGTGTGTGCGTGTGTGTGTGTGTGTGTGTGTGTGTGTGTGTGTGTGTGTGTGTGTGTGTGTGTGTGTGTGTGGGTGGGTGGGTGAGTGTGTGTGTGTGTGCGTACGTGTGTGTGTGTGTGAATCCATCGTTATATGATATATATAGATATATAGATAACCTTATAAGTATAATATTATAATACAATAATAGGCTATATATATATATATATATATATATATATATATATATATATATATATATGTTCCACGCAATTTTTCGATCTGCGAATGCTGGGCATTACACCCCCAAAGTCCAGATTCGGCTCAAAATTATGGAATTTGAGTTGTAGGCATTTTTAGCTTCCTCAGCCTCTCCTACAACTGTTTCATCGCATAAGAACCCCCAAAACCACATTTTCCCCCCGTACCGGGCATGTTTGTCACCACCATTTCCGTATAAAGTAAATATTTTAATTTTCTCTATACTTTTTTGAATAACTCCACCATTTTTCATCCTATCTTCATGAAAATTTCACAAAATGTAGACAAGATGTAATACTAAAAATTTGTCTGTTGAATTTTTGAAAGATCTATGGAATATTATCTTTGTTGGTGGTCTCTGGAGTGTGGATTTTCACGGATTTTTTGCAAATTTCAAAGCTACCCCAGTAAAAAAATGCATTAAAATATTCGAATTCGTTTGATAAAAAAAACAACAGACCAATTTTTAGATATAATGTTTGTTAACACGCATGCAAAAAAAAACCCCCCAATCAATTTCAATGAGCCATAAGTGCGATATTCATTACGTAAGACGTATTTAAAAGATTCTATATGGACTCCTTATCCATGGAAACGAAACTTTTTCTCAAATTTAATCACGGATTTTAAGACTCCTTACTATGCTTGTTATATGTGTGAAATTTTGTAAAATTTGGTAGAGTAATAAGCGACATAGCCTTCAGATGTAGCCCCCCTCCACCTTCCTCCCCCACTCCCCCCTTCCTCCCCCACTCCCCCCTTCCTCCCCCCCACCCCCCGCTTTACGATCGTATAATTGCGCGTCCATCTTAAGATTGCGCTGCGTGTTTTAACAATGGTATTTATTGTGGCAATCTGAAGATTGAGTTAATATGTGAAGCGTGCTGGCAAAATGAGTGACTTCTCGCAATCCACAAAGGGAGATGGTGGCCAAAAATCAACACTCTAAGATCAAATTAGATTTTCTATAGATGCCCTATTCCTTATGTATAACAAGCCTCTTGATATTTCATACTTATAAATTGTAAAAACTCCGCCTATAATAAGTGTGAAGTATCTATTTCTGTAAGGCTTGAATCCGGGAAGTAACTCATTTAGTCAGCACACCTCACATATATATATTTTTTTAATGATTAAAATAAGTACACTGCCATTTTTTTTTTTTTACTCACATCAAAGAACATTCACATACATTTTCAAAAGTGTAAAAAGAAGAAATTAATATTAAAATTAATATTAAACTTAACATTCTGAAGAGCTCACAAAAAGATACAAGGGGGTAGGAGGAAGGGGGTAGGGTTGCAGGACTAAAAGGAGGAGGTACAAAAGTAGAAGAAAGAGAACAAGGAAGTGAAGGAGAAGAATTTAAGACAGAAGTACGACTGGGTTCATTATTGCAGGGTTTGCGAGCAGGTTCGACTCAGCTTACAACTTCCATGGCTGTAAATTAATACATCCACCTCCAGGTACAGGATGTATACAATGACGTCACAGCGCTCAACCTATTCCTTTGTGTAGGCCTACATTCTGCGACTTTTAACGGATCCCACTCGGATTAGGAAAAATCCCACCATTATGTTGGCGTCCTGGGTGCTTAAATATCAGGACATAATAAACCCTATACATGTTGCATGCATTTTTTCAGTATCCGCTTAAAAATTAGAATTTTTATGTTAAGGGTTCCTTTGGTATCTTTTTTTTGGAGTGTGTGTGTTTGGGGGGGGGGGGGGGGAAGGGGAGAAATTTTTTCTCTCAAAGGGTCCCCCTTTCCAAATTTTCAACATACAAACCTGCTTAAAATTTACTGTGTTCTCTTTCGGGAAATCTTCATATGAAGCAAATTATTGTCTTCTTTTTTTTTCAACCCACAAAAAAGTCCTTTGTCTGGTAATTTGAAGTCCGAACAATAAACAAAATTCTTGGTCACTTCAAAACAAGCTGTAAGCCACAATAGCCATATTTCGACTTTGACTGATCACCCATTATAAGTGTTGATATTAAACTCTTACGGTTTACCCTGCCAACAAACAAAAACAAAAACTAAAATCCCAAACAAAACAAAACGAGCACCTACGCCTGGTTCTAAGATTGAATAAATGGGTGGGGTTTTGGGGGGGGGGGGGGGGGTGTGTAAATGTGGGCTTTTTGTGTTTGTTTTGATGTTTGTTACTCAATAACTGTTCGTTTCGTTTTTTAAATTCGTTTTGGTAGAAAAAAAGATTTGAAAGTCTGCTATATCCATGTATTCTCACCAATAACAACTCTCTTTTTGTGTTGTTAATGCCCGAGCAGACCACACGTTTTTCATCGCCAAGGACAACAGCTTTCGTCCAAAAATTAGCTTGTCACACAATAGGCCTATCTTCTGAACTACCAGACCAGTTCAAAATTATTTATTGTCACAATTGTTTTAGCTAGTCCTAATTAACTCCATAAACTGACCACGTACACAACTGAATTCACACTCAGAAAACCAAGAGTATAGTCGACAGTCACTTTTGACGATAACCTGTGGGACTACTAATCCATTGCCCATCTTTTGGGTGTTTTTTTGGGGGTGGGTAGCAGGTACTCTGGTGTTACTTGCTTATTCTTTTCTATCAAACGTCTATTGTCCTGGTCTCTCCTCCTTCCTTTTTGCATTTTTTTCTTATTTATTTGTTTCGTTTTCTTATTTGTCATAGTAAAAATGTAGATTTAAAGTCTATTGTACTCACGTGTCCTCCCCTTTTCCATTTCGACATCTTTTCCCCCTTTATATAGGCTTCGCTACACAAGAAACTGAACGTTACAGCGGAGGTACAATTTAAGCCTAGTACTGTCTGTCTGTCTGTCTGTCTGTCTGTCTGTCTGTCTGTCTGTCTGTCTGTCTGTCTGTCTGACTGTCTGTCTGTCTGTCTGTCTGTCTGTCTGTCTGTCTGTCTGTCTGTCTGTCTG
>NW_004797887.1:80108-82335 GCF_000002075.1 Aplysia californica | reverse complement strand
GTCTCCCCCCCCCTCTCTCTCTCTCTCTGTCTCTCTCTGTCTCTCTCTCTCTCTCTCTCTCTCTCTCTCGTCTTATCTTTATTTCTTTCATACGATAATAAGTCCTTTGTTCCTCATTCTATCTATTTGTATATCTATTGAGCACACATACTAAGCGTTAAAGTTATAATGATTCTATGAGAGAAGATGTCTTGTATGCTGAAACACCAATTTTGTTAAAAGATCTAGAAACTATTGTAGCTTTTCTTAGTAGTTGGTTGGTGGACGCTCTTATCCTTTTTATCCATTTCCCTTTATCAAACGTATTGTCCCTATCTCACTTTCTTTTCTGTGTATTTTACTCTCTAGTAACACTTCTAATCTTCGGCATTCATATAACCTATGTTTATTGCAAGGGCTGTAAAAAAATTTACAAACTTTTACTAGATCTACAACTTGTGTCTTACATCTGGCAGACAAGAAACCAAGATATATTTTAAAAATCTGCACTTTTGGAATTGGTCTTCTCCAAGCCTGAATTGAACCCATGCCTTTGCACCAATAGCATTACCTGTGGTGTAGCAGTTAGGTGCTACGCAGTCGCACACTCGAGACACTAGTTGTATTCCCAAGCAGGGAGAACTTTTATCGAGTATCTCGTCTTCCTGCTGGCATGTTGTATCCTTCTCAGCCTGAGTTGTGCCTGACAGATAAAGTCCGAAGCCTCGCTCCTAAATGCCTTAATTTGTATTGATGGGTGCGTAAAAACATCTGCGTTAAAAAAGAAACTGCCTTAAGAACCGAACCACAGCGTCTCAGACACTGGTGGGGGAAAAACAACAAGAATAACTGAGAGGAAATAATTCTTGCTCAAATCGAAACACTGTCAAGCAAAGGGAAACTATTTGAATCAGTGATTTTACCTCACTTACTTGCCCCTCTAATGACAACGATAATAAAAACGACAGAACTTGCAAATTATAATGAATTATGGTGTAAATTTACATATGATAATATTTCTAACACATAATACATTATGTAATACCAACAATCAGATTGTGTTTGAGGCTAAATTATCTCCAGTATTGAAAAAAAAAACGTTTCGAAAATTTTAATACCTCTCGACCGATTGACTAAGGTCAGAGTGTAGTACAAGTATTCTGTTCTCATCAGTTTTTACATGGAACATCTAACTCTTCCCACGAAACTGTCCGCAGTAATCTGTTCCCCTTAGATCAAAATGACGTGCATGACTCCGTTCTTATCAGCTTTCACATGGAACA
Source organism: Aplysia californica (assembly GCF_000002075.1). Lineage (NCBI taxonomy): Eukaryota > Metazoa > Mollusca > Gastropoda > Aplysiida > Aplysiidae > Aplysia > Aplysia californica. Next base: position 81,073 of record NW_004797887.1, on the reverse strand, counting down.
TTTAACACCTTGCACGAAGCTGTCGAGTGTGCTCCTGTACTTGGAGCTCATGTTGTAGTAGATGAGGAGATTGACGCTGGAGTTGACTGCGTACAGGAGATAGGAGGCTGACCAGCACACAAGATACACGCCCTCCAGGGGGCGTGAAAAGGCAAAGTCCGGCATCAACATGCCCACCACTGACAGCACCTGGCCAGGAGCGTAGCAGACGAGAAGGACGCTGGACACGATGACCACCATCTTGACCACTCGCTGGTTCTTGGAGCTAGAGTTGACGGTCGAGGAATTTCCATCTGCTGCTGCTGTGGCGACTGATCTCCGTTTCCACTTGGAGTTTTGGTTGAGAGAAACGACTAAAACAATCGTGGAAATAAGAAGAATTATTAGCGCGGCCACTTGGATGTTAAAAATAATGGCGTTTGTCAAAACCACGAAAACCGGACTCTTCTCCGGCGTGTATGACGTCATTATTTTCCGCGTACCGTTCACTGTGACGGCATGCGTCGTCCAAAGGCTCTGGGCCACCGACAGGGCCGGACAGACGGTTGCCATGGTGACGAGGGAGATGCTGACCACAATGATCACGGAGCGTCTGGGCGTGATGATGGCTTTGGCTTTGAGCGGCAGAGCTATACACAGACAGCGCTCCACGGAGATGAAGACAGCAGTACAGCAACTGTTGAGAGACAGCCCGTAGGCGACCCACTCCACTATTGGTTGTTGTGGGGTGTTTTTTGGTGGGTTTTTTTAGGAGCGAAATGATGGGGGGGGGGAGTGGGGGGAGGTGGGTAGGGAAGTGAATGAAGAAAAAGAGAGGTGAGTTCATGAATCAAGTGAAAAAGTGCGGGTATCTGATAAATTGTAGCCCTTCAATAATAGAAGGCCTATTAATAGTGATAATGATTATAATGATTTTGATAATGATACTAAATATGATTATGATTATGATGATTTTAAAAAATGAA
>NW_004797887.1:74266-78646 GCF_000002075.1 Aplysia californica | reverse complement strand
ACAGACAGGGTCTCGACTGATTTGCTTGATATCTCTCTCTCTCTCTCTCTCTCTCTCTTTCTCTCTCTCTCACTCTCGACGCTCACTTCACCTCTCTTTCGCTTTTTCCCCTCTCTCTTCCTGTCTTCTTTTCTCCTTCTCTCGTACTCCCTCCTTCCCCATATTCTCCATCCATTTATCTACGCTCGTATCTAGTGTCACATCCCCTGTCTCTGTATCTGTATCGATCTGTCCATATATTACACACACACACAAAATACTCACTCACAATAACACACCTCTACTGGAGACTACACGACAAATACACAGAAAACCCCAACAGCTACGACGGGACATACACTTAAAAATATAAATTATGTCCCCACAGAGTTGCCATACCTGAGAGAAGAAAACCCGCAGGTTCACCAGATTGGTGAAGACTCCATAAACACATACAGCCTCTGTGAGGATGATGATAGTCACACGAGCCATTATAACTTCATCACTCTTTGTAAAGACTTCGGGAGAATCGAGATCTCTACTCTCAAACTGCAATTCTCCAGGAGTGCCGTCAAGTTGAGAGTAGTTTTGAGTCATGTCCAAAGTGTTTAAGTTCCCCACGTTTGTGCACATTGAAATGATTACATTCGTTGGGTAGGACGGCTCTTCTGCAATTAGCTTCCCTTGAATACAAATTAAATCTGTTCAGCCTGAGTTAGAAAAAGATAAAGAAAACCATGATCCTTTCGTTAAAAAAAAGGGAAGAAAGACAGCTTTATTATTCGAGGTTTGTTTCATCACGACTTTAACAACAATAATATTAAAATAAATCGACGTTTAGTATGTAGCCCGCCTCCTAAATCATTTAACATGTGTGGATAAGCGTGTCACATCTACAATTATAATAACAGTAACAATAACACTGAGCAAGGAAGGAGTTGTAAAGTATTTCTGTTCACTATGTCTCAGTGATGTGGTTTTTTCTGCGGTTTGTTTACCTTCAGCTAAGGTCAACATGTTAAAGCAATTCAACGAAACTTTCAACAACTTTCAGGCAAAATGTTCATAAAGAATTATAAAAAAAAATTATAATAAATATTAAAGTTTTGGAAAGAACTAGGTCAATAATTGTCAACGCAATCATAACAAGGAGAAGGTAGAGATATTTCGAACAAGTTTTGGGAATGCCGAATGAAAGGTTGACCTATCAGACATGGTGCCGGAGACCAGCTGGGAAAAGAAGAAGAGGTAGACGAACAATCGCTATAGGAGTAAGATCAGGGATGAGGAAATCACCTAGGGCCTGGATGAGTCAGAGCTAAAGGTGGTGGCCAGGGACAGACAAGCGTGGCATCGACTGATCTCTGCCTTGTGCTAGTTGAACTCAACTTGGTAATGGCGTGCGTCTAACAGACTGCACACTTGTATATATAACTCGGTGTATTCGGAAATTATATATGATTAAATACAAAGGGCGGCAAAGGGAACTATTATGATAATCCCAGGCACGGCCATTTATGAGGAATCTAATTTATCTATCCAGATCTCAAACATGTCATTGAGCTCTCTTTGAAAACATAGCATTCTGCCTTCGCAGATGGAAGCTTCTAATTTGCCATTATGTCTACCGTGAATACAGAGGAGAGTGCCTGAGGCTCCAATCGTTTACTTTGAGTTTGGAAGATGATATTTGCAACTGAGAGCTGAGATACGTTTACACATTGTTCACAAATGTTTACTGTGGGAAAAGTATCTTGTTTGACATTACATTTTCAAAAGAAAATCAATTATCTAATACTTAGGTGAATGGGACATGCATATCTTGAAGCAATCTCACGAGACTAAATCAATGAAAAAAGAGGCTTCCTGAAACGTCTTTAACTGAGGATATAATAGCTTTAGCAAAATATGCGCTGTTAAAACCTGTTTTCTTAACAAAATATCATCATGTCTCTCGAGGTAGAAGAACGTCAATTATTTACTTAGCTTATTGCCCCAGCCGGTATAATTGGGAAGATGATTGGGTTGAGTGATTTCCCGCTCTACTGTCTACTTGGGAGAAACAGTTACTTGTGTGTTGACTGATTGGCCAAAAACTAAAGACAGTTGCTTTCCTTTTGTGATTCGCTGGGAGTGTTTATGTGGAAGGGGGGGGGGGCATTTGTCTCGCTTTGCTTCTTTTGGATATGTTTACGACTTTTTTGTTTAAGTAAAAGGGTTAATGCCGTCTGTGACGCAACAGAACCTTGAAGGTCAACATTGCAATTGTGGTGCTTAAAAGCTACAGAAATAAAAGAAGCTCCATCATTTTCCGGCATGTTTGAATCAAAGAGTACACATTAGCGATCAGGGGTGTAGTGGTAGTAGTTTTAGTCTTGCTCAAGAGCTTTTTCAGTTTCATTCCTACCTGGATGGTTATTGTAAGAGAATCTTTTGCAATAATAACATGAGTTATATGTATGATACGTGTCCCTTTGAAATAATAAAAAGTCAATAGAGTAAGCTGTAGTTGATCCAACTGATGACCCTTGATTCGAACGTTTCTAATGTTTGTAAATAACTGTTTTACACTTTTATCAACACAACGTATAATTCTAGAGACATGTTCGTTCAACCTAGGTCTTAGAACTAACCTAGAATATGTCAGAATAACTGCAGAAAGATGAAGATAGTGACATATAATGGGCCAGCTCTGAGACCTAGGTTGGTACCAACACGTCTCCAGAATTAGATCGCTTTTAAGCACAATGGGGGCTATCCATCAAAAAAAGCTGTTTTTTGAAAATCAAACGTAAAGTTTATGGAACCATGATATCTATCTCTGCCTATTTGTTTGCAAATAAATACTTCTGTGGTTTTGCATATGAGTCAGTTATGCCCTTGTTTGTCGTATATGTATAGATTACTGACAATCATTTACTCGATTAAAAAAAAAATTAGACTAAAAATTTGGGTTGGCTCAGTTGTACAGATATGCAGAACATTTTTAAAAAGCAAATCTGTGGGCGAAATGGGACATCCTATACAAAGTAAGGCATATATCTTGACTATTCCTGCACTGAAGTATATATAGTTAATGGTCTATCCCCTGAAAAGTAGGCGAACCCACCAAGCTTGTCAACTCTTTATCATTGAGTCAGGTGGTCTAGCCTATCCATGTGAGTATTACATTTTAAGCATTTTCTACCAAACAGATTGGTACTATTATGTGGAACAACTATTATGTGGAACAGAACTCAAGTGAAAACTGATACAGTTCAGAAAAAAATGATGTAAAAAGCTTACATGATATGGGAATATCGAAATCTTTAAGGCTCTTTTCAACTGCGACTTGAAGTGATCTTTTCACTCGAGTTGTCCGTCGTTTTTTGGGTTAGCTCATTTAAAACGGTCAAAAGTCTGCAGTTTCTTCAAGAGACAAGAAGGGTTTTCTCTCTATAACCAAACAGATATACACACCTATGAAACCAAACTTCTCCTACAGGAATGACAATGCCTACGTTTGGTATAGTTAAAAATTTCTGGAACCCCCCGATATCTGGGTTAGCCTGCTTGTTCTTTTAAGCGACCAATAATATACGTTGTGTCGATGAAAGTGTAAAACGTGATTGTATTAACAAACACTGTAAAGGTACAGACATGTCTTCACTTTGGTCAACAGTTTACTCAATTGCATTCTTTTCAAATTTCAGAGGAGCATAATTATATAACATGCGGTATAACAAGGATAGGTCGAACACAGAAGACTCGGAATCGTATATCCGTTGAACTATACCTACTGTCCCTATTTTTTTCTCCTTTATCTTTCTAAAGACCGAGGCCGGTCCCGACGAATTCGAGCTATCTGTTTTATACTGCATTTTATTATTTCGGAGGTTTTTGTAACATTCATAAAAAGCGTTTTTTTATTGATAAAAATAAATCCTCCCTTTTTTTAAACGTGCGCGTGTTTTGTTTGCTTTGTTTGTTTTAGTTTTTTTTGGGTTTTTTTTTTGGGGGGGGGGTCGGTTATAATATGCTTTGTTTTGGTTCAGTTTGCTTTTTGTGTAGTATGACAAATGTAGCCAACGTCTAACTCACATAAAACGTGTTGGACAAACTGACAATTTACACACAGTTGACCGAGCAAGCATGCATGAACATAGCGTCAATGACTTGACCAAACTAAAACAGAGTATACATTATGTCCATTCAGTTGCATCTGTAAGATCGGTTCGGGCCAGAAAAATGTTTTGGATCGTACCATCTTGTGAAAGTAGATGTTCATCAAATTATGTTGTTATTCAATAAGATGATCTTGGGGAATATAACGCCTGTCAAACGTTCTCTCGGTGAAAATAGAATTCCTCGGAAACCTCTAGCGAGAGAAAAATGTGCGACGGGGAGATAGGAGAGGTTGGG
>NW_004797887.1:71183-73524 GCF_000002075.1 Aplysia californica | reverse complement strand
ATTTAAAAAAGTAATAATAATAATAATAATATTAATAATGATAATAATAATGATGATGATGATGATGATGATGATGATGATGATGATGATGATGATGATGATGATGATGATGATGATAATGGTGAAGATAACAATGATACAAATAATGATAAAGATATCAACAATAACCGTGACAGTAATACTACTACTACTACTACTACTACTACTACTACTACTACTACTACTACTACTACTACTACTACTACTACTACTACTACTACTACTACTACTACTACTACTACTACTACTACTACTACTACTACTACTACTACTAATAATAATGATAATAATAATAATAATAAGAAGAAGAAGAAGAAGAAGAAGAAGAAGAAGAAGAAGAAGAAGAAGAAGAAGAAGAAGAAGAAGAAGAAGAAGAAGAAGAAGAAGAAGAAGAAGAAGAAGAAGAAGAAGAAGAAGAAGAAGAAGAATAAGAATAATAATAATAATTATAATAATACTAATAAAATACAAAATAAAAAAATAATAATATTGATAGCAAAATTAATAATGATAATAATGATAATAATGATAATAATAATAATAATAATAATAATAACAACAATAATAATAATAATAATAATAATAACAAATTATAATAATATGCTGCACTAAGCTGCAAAGGCAACAATTTACAGTAAAGTGAAAAAAAACAACCATTTTTCCTTTTTTTCTCCTTTCTTTTTATGTGTGTGTTTTTTTTTTTGGGGGGGGGGGGGGGGTTTAGTACGATATTACTATACATTCGTTCTATCATTTCCCCTATTTATGCTGTTGCTGTTGTTGCTGTTGTTTTTTATGTTGTTATTGTTGTTGTTGTTGTTTTAATTTTTCAAAATGTTTTACTAGAGACTAACAGTCCAGATCCAAACTAAAATAACAGAGTTGTCTTCTAGAATTCATGCTTCAAGTGCTAAATGCTAAATCTACGACAAACGTCAGCGGTCATGCTTTGGCATTCATTCCTTTGCTTGGATACTTCAAAACAAGCTACATCATCCTGATCTTTCCCCGTCACCCTTTTGTTTAGGCTCTCTTAGTTAGTTGCTATCGCCTACCCCTGCCACGTTTGCCTTCATTTTTACCATCAAGATCTACTGAATTATGTTCAAGTGTCCCAGAAACGGCTTTTGTGTCTTATTGATCGCTTTTATCAGCGAGTGCCATTTATTCTAGATCTATGAAGAGGAAAAATCCAGCACATACCAGGCATAGTTTCGAGGTCCCTTCTTCAGGAGTTGTTCACCAGTCGCCTTTACAATGTTTGTCACCGATTTGGCTCTATTCAGCTTAAAATTGCTTAAAAACTTGATCAGTCGGAAGAGGACCGCAGGCTGTGGGTGTATGTGTTTTTTAGGTTGTCGTTATTGTTACTGTTCATTGTAATGATAACGATATTGGTGATGATGATGATGATGATGATGATGATGATGATGATGATGATGATGATGATGGTGATGATGATGATGATGATGATGATGGTGATGATGATGATGATGATGATGATGATAATGATGATGGTGATGGTGATGATGATGATAATGATAATGATGATGATGATGATGATGATGATGATGATGATGATGATGACGATGATGATAATGATGATGATGGTGACAGGAGCAGCGGGGAACAGCGGCTGTACTGAGCGAATACACCACTTTGATGGTATTGATCATGGTATCGATGAGACCCCCGACGATACAACGTTTACAAACTTATTGAATGTTACGTTCTATCGCAAAAGTTGTATAACATGCGGAACCAGCGTATGAAAACTAAGTGACTCTTGTTCCTGCTGGATTTAGAAGATAACAAAAAGTTTTTTTTTACCCCAGTTGCACCAAGTTGTATTTTCTCATGACAAACAAGATGGACAAACAGCTATTCTTCGACAAAACACAATTTTTCATTTCTGACGCTAATTTTTTTTTTTTTATTTCACAATCATTAGCAAAGATGTGATTCCCATCATGGGACAAAATTATTTTTTTTCTAGAAAATGTGCCTATTTAAAAAAAAATTTTTTTTTTTTATATTTGTAAAAACATATATTTTAAACGTACTCCCGACAGAACACGCTTTTTTTTAACACCATACTCTCACTGGACACATTTTTCTTACAAATTCACGATGAAGAATCTTAGGGGAGTTCCTACAAAACTGGGTTTTTTTCTTCGGGGCCACTAAAACGCATAATTTATCTTTACCCTAATTCTTGATCGTGCTTTGCTCTACAAAACACACCTTTTTTCACAAGCACACTCACTCTCTCTCTCTCTCTCTCTCTCTCTCTCTCTCTCAC
>NW_004797887.1:68064-71072 GCF_000002075.1 Aplysia californica | reverse complement strand
ACACACACACACACACACACACACACACACACACACACACACACACACACATTCATTCGCACGAGGTGCATCATAACACGCAAATCCACACACATACATGCACGCATAAATATAAATAAGCAAATAGCTCCCGCATCAAGCCTCAGGAAATTGGCAATATTGTGTGACAAGATTGGTGAAGCTTTTGTGCATCTTTACTACAGAAGGCTGGAAGAAAATTTTGATGTGGAAGACTTAATCTACACATTATGGGGATAGTACCATGATGTGATCCTACTATCACAACTACAGTTACCCCAAGATGGGTAAGTCAGTCTGAGACCGAAAGATTCCTTCGCTCTTTGCAACATTGGAGTGGTGGCGGCAAGAGAAAGAAATCGCTGGAAAAGTTTCCATCGCTCATCAGTGAGAGTGAATCTATTGACTCTCTACTCAACAAGGAGGAATGTAGAATGACGAGGAGGAAAGAGGATCAAAAGGAAAGCAGAGGTGGAAATGAGAAGCGTGGAGAGAGCTAAAATGGAAGAGGAGAAAAGGGAAGACGAAAGTGTAAAAGAGAAAACGTTTTGGCAGAAGTTCTTTATGGACCCGTAGAGATGGAGAGACGGAGACCAGGGACGTGTCACTTGTCAGTTCTGCTCTGATCAAGAGTAGACACAGCCACGTTTGAAATTGACGATATTTTGGGTAAAAAGACAAAAGCTTAAATATCTCGAAACCATGATTTAAAGAAAAAAGTGTTTTGTTGCAGCACGGCAAAATAGGCCTACTGTCAGTTTTAACTGATCTACTGATCTTAGTATAAACCCCCAAAGTCAGAATTGGGAGAGATGAGCTGTGACGCAAAATCCTTTTAAAGTTTGCCGCCACACAAGATAAAACTTTGCTTGCAGAATGTTTTAAATAATGATAACGGCTAAAATATATATTTCATTTTTGAAATCAGCGTATCAAAATAAGCAAAGTGGCTCGCGTAGAACCTGATTTGATGCTCTATCTATATTTAGCAAAGATTGTTTTTGATTGTCAATTTTGAATCTGAAATTAGGTAGCAAAGTTACCTGCTGCGTTGTGAGGTCACAATTGCTAGGCCTAGACCTACACACTGCACAGTCACTGTTTTGTGTAAAGTAAGTAGAATGGCGACTTGGTTGTAAGACACTGTTATTCTCTTTATTGATGCAGATCCCACCAATGTCTGTAATCCATTAAGTCCAGAGACTACATGAACAAGAACTTGTATCATTTTGCAAACAATTTAATCAAGATGCAATTAAACACTTTCGCAATTTGCCACACACACTAAAAATAACAACACCAAAATAACGCACTTCACAACAGAAGTGTGAGTTAACCGATTTCGCTAAGTCAGCCTTTTGCCCAAATGACCCTTATTTTTTTACTTGCAAATCGAGACGAAAGGTAACATTCTCGGTTCAGCTATATTCGATACTGCAGGCGATTACACCAAGATAAATTGTATGAAAAAATATAGTAAAATACGAGTCACTGTCCCCCGGCGTAGCCGATAGTGACAATGATATTTTGTCATCAATATTTTTACTAAGTTGATACTGCTGCTGCTGATGATGATTATGATGATGATGATGATGATTCAAGCATTTGTGGCATTTGTACATAATTCTTTTATCAACAGGAAGCCAGTGCAGTATCCGTAAAAGAGATACACCAGAGTCTCACTTTCTTTCACGTAAAATTAAGCGTTTATCATTGAATAGTACACTTGAATTCGTTTCACTGTTTCCAGTGATATTCCTGATAACAAACAGTTACAATAATAGAGTCTTGACAAAACTGTATTATTGGGCAATGATCACTATTATTAAGGGAAATAGTTTCGTTGAGACAGTTTTTTTAAACAATACTTACGTCATTACTTAAAAGATGTGTACAGAACAAGAAGGTTCTAGACTTTTAGAATCTCATTACACAAAACTGACCAGTGCACGTTTCCGACGTTCTACCATCACATTGTCTTGTTTGTGGAGATTCCCCGTGTCATGCCAGCTCTGTACATTGCCCTGTAAAAAAAGAATGATGATGATGAGGAGGAGGAGGTGGAGTGGGAGGAAAAAGAGGAGGAGAGACAGGATGATGATGATGATGATGATGATGATGATAATGACGATGATGATGATGATTTACTGCTTTACCTCATTATCGTTAATCACGATTTGAACGGAGGAGAGTTTCCTACCTGTTAAACTACTATACTACTACTACTACTACTACTACTACTACTACTACTACTACTACTACTACTACTACTACTACTACTACTACTACTACTACTACTACTACTACTACTACTACTACTACTACTACAACTGCAACTGCAACTGCAACTACTTCTATACACATACATACATACATACATACATACATACATACATACATACATACATACATACATACATACATACATACATACATACATACATACATACATACATACATACATACATACATACATACATACATACATACATACATACACCAAAGTACACCAATACAGAATAATTTCACAGCCATGCCATTGCTGGTCACAACTGTGCAGTACCCAATAATTCTCTCGTGTAGGCAACCACAAAGTAACATGTCGTACGACCTTGAGTTTGTGAATTGTTCAGCTGGTGTGAAGTGTACCTACAAAATCCGTACATTGATAATATTTGTGCTGATAGTCTGAGATAATTGCAGTCTCAGCAAATGATCTCGGCATCTTTTCGCAAAGAGAACAGAATCTTAAATAACAAGCACGACATGTTTTTGAACAGTTAGATCTACAAAGGCGTTGTAAAACTTACGTGTACTTTGTTCCGCTCAGCAGTAGCCTCGACGACAACAGCAAGTACCACAACCAGACACAGGAATGCTGTCAGCGACCTCAGCCCCATCAGGAATCTGTGAAAAGAGAACAGGTACAGGCGTGAAGGTTGCAAGTTGAAAGCTGTTGTTTTACAGATTGTTTTCTCCTCTATCCCAAA
>NW_004797887.1:55564-65564 GCF_000002075.1 Aplysia californica | reverse complement strand
AAATACATACTTAAATACATACATAAATATTTGATATCACAGCAATCATGCCATTGCTGGTCGCCATTGAGCAGTGCCCTGTATTTTGAAATAGGACTGTTGCGTCTTGCTCAAGGACACACACCACACCAGTGACCATCTTCATGAACCTCGTGTCACTGACACTGACACTTGCCTTTTGAGTCTGAAGTACCTTCTCACTTAACCATTGGAGCCCCCACTGGGAGAGCCCTCATAGTTCAAACTTCAAATGTCATGAATTTTCTATGTATAACATCGTGTTTGAATCAACAGGTCACATCAGGCGTTTGGAGTGTTACTTAATGGTTAGGGGCTTAAAAGGGAGAAGGTGGTTTGGGGGGGGGGGGGGGGGGGGGAGGACTACATCTGTCGCTTATTACTGGATCTTTTTTTTAAACCAAATTTAACACATATAAGAAGCATAGTGAAAATTTAGTTGCCATGGAGACGGGGTTATGTTGGATTTTATTGACATGTCTTACGAAATGAATAGATGTACTGCACTTATTATTCATGGAAAGAAGTTGTTATTTTGCATGCATGTTAGCAAACAATAGATTCACATTGTCTGTTAATATTTTTTTTTCGCATTTAGAATATTTTACTGAATTGTTTCCTAAGGTAGTATTCAAGTTTGAAAAATATCTGTGAAAATCCACGCTCCAGACATCATTTTAAAAAACTGTTTCATAATAATATATTGAAAACTCAAAACACCAATGTCTAGTGTTACATCTTTTCTTTATTCTGTGGAAATGTACGAAGACTGGATGAAAAAACTTTGTAGAAAAACTGCGTTTTGAGAAAACGGGCGATTAAAAAATAAAAGATTGACTTTATGAGGAAAAGGTGGAGAATAAAATACCCTGTAAGTTAAAAAAAAAAGAAGACTTTTAGAGTGTTTTTATGCGATACCATACATGTAAGAGGCTGAAGAAGGCAACAGTACTTACACCTTAAAATCCATAATTTAGGCCCAAATCGGGACTTTCAGGGTGTAATCCCCCCTCCCCCCCTCTCCCCTCTCCCCCCTCCCCCCCTCTCCCCTCCCCCACCCAACCTTGCTCACGAAACGTTTCAGTTTGATACGTATCAGGATATTTATTTAGCGAGTATCTCCAGTAGTAGTCTTTTTTTTTGGTAAGTGTTTTACGGCGCTCGCAACTGCATACGGTCAGATGAGCGCATGGGACACACCTAATACTTTTAATTGGTAGGAAATTTTGAATTTTGCACGGATGGCGGCCGAAGCCTACTCTTATCGATTTTAGACCACTAAGGGATCTTTAACGTGCGCAACTTACACACGGGCCCTCCGAGATTTTTCGCCCTTGTCCAAGAAGGCTAGGTGTAGATCTTTCCTACCAAAAGATCAGCTGTATGGCAGAAAGACAGCTGTAAGAAGGAGTCAAGGAGTAGAAGTAGAAATGCTGCAGAAAGAGTCAAGAGCCCAAAGGAGGGGCAAAGGAGGTGAGGGGGTGGGGGCAGAAAGAGGAGACGAAAGCAGACGACAGAATATTACTAGAGAGCAGGAAAGGAGGGGAAAGGAGACAATTTTAGAGAAGAAAATTGTCGGTCGCTACCCGGATTCGAACCCGGGACCTTTGAATGAGAGGCCAACACCTTAACCTCTAGGCCACGAGAGCCCCCGTAGTAGCTTTTGTAGGAATACCATTCCAACATAATCCGGGTCGTCTCTGAAACACAGAGCGGGACCAACACGACTCCAAAATTACATGTTGTGTAAATCTGCGTGTATAACATTTGTAAGGACGTAATGAAACCAGGTATTCGTCAAAATTTTGAAATCTAAGACACTTGCCTTTTTCGCGGGTTTTGGCACGCAAAAAAAGGGTTATTTTTTTGTTTTTGTGTTTGTGCTCAACATCTTTTATATCCGTCTATTTTAGAACACATTTCTGTGAGTGTTTTACGGTAAAACGTTGATTAAAGACGCAATAAAAAGGAAACTTGCAGTCTGTAAGAACTTTCAAGCAATGGAAATCACCAAACAGTGTGAACCATTGTATCGCTCATGTTATCTCTGAGACCAGGCAAAACCCGCCTTTATAATGTTCTACGGCTAAATCACTTTGCTTACCATTCTAGTTTTCTAGGCGGCATACTATAATTATGTAAAACCTTATTATAATGGCAGGAAACGTTTTTGGGAAGGTTCGGAATACACACCACAATAATATTGTCAGTGTGTAAAATTGTTTCTCATTTCTTTTTTTTGTGTTGAGTATATCAAATGTGGTTCATGAGACGCATGCTACGTATCCCATGGACAGCTAGAAAAACAAATGAAGAAGTCCTGGTTGAAGCAAATTATAGAAAACAACTTATCACGAATATAAGAAAACGACAGGCAAATTTTTTCGGACACACAATGCGGAAAGAAGCATTAGAGAACATTGTAACAACAGGAAAGTTTGATGGAAAGAGAGGTAGAGGCAGACAGAGGGAAAAGATACTGGACAAGATGACAACATGGCTGGGAGCAGCAAGAACAACAGACACCATTGCTGCTTCGAAAGACAGATGGAAGTGGAGGTCCATGATCGCCCACGCCAGTCGGCAAGGCACCGGATGATGATGATGATATCAAATGCAGAAATGGTCTGATATTACCCAACATCTGGGGCGACTTGACCTTTTTCGTATTGTTGGTTTGCCACAGCTTGAATCCAAGCACAGCAGCATTCACAAAATATAACGTATCAGATCAGTCAAAGCCTGTACATTGATCTGGGTCTATCGCTTCATTAGGGTGAACTCGATGTTGATCAAATTGTTTTCTAAACTCCATTATTTCATGAGTTGGTCTTGGATTCTTTACTTGCTTACTTTTTCATCATCTGTTGCCATTCAGCGTCTAAAGGAGATGCAGTTTTCTATGGTAGGCCAGCTCCGTGTCTCTTTAAGTTTGGATATTATGATTTCTCAAGGTTTCCTTGACACTCTTAATCGACCTTTTGCGTTGCGTTTCTCTTCCTTTATAGCCTGAATGCTTGGATTTAAAGGTTTTCATCTTTATCGTCTTTCAAATTATGTTCCCCATGTAAAGTCAGAATCGCTTCAAGTCCTTATAGCGGCTCCACAGTTTGAAAAACTATTTCACTCGGTTTTTATATCACTCTCTTTAAACATTTGTCAGATTGGCACCCCTGTCCCAAACAATGGCGAACGACAGTCAAAAAGGCAAAGTAATAGCAGTACATATATAATCAGAGAGAGAGGGAGTGAGTTAAAAGAGAGAGGGAGAGAGAGAGAGAGAGAGAGAGAGAGAGAGAGAGAGAGAAAGAGAGAGAGAGAGAAAGAGAGGGAGAGAGAGAAAGAGAAAGGGTGAGTGTGTGGTTATGTGTGTGTGTGTGTGTGTGTCGTGTGTGTGTGTGTGTGTGTGTTTGTGTGTGTGTTTGTGTGTGATAGTGAGTCTCTGTGTAAGCCTGTGTATGTGCGTGTGTGTGTGTGTGTGTGTTTGTGTGACGGTTTGTGTGTGAGTGTGTGTGTGTGTGTGTGTGTGTGTGTGTGTGTGTGTGTGTGTGTGTGTGCGTACGTCTGTACGCTTATGTTTTGGGCCTAAGTTGGGTTCTTTGCGCACGAGTGTTCCTGCAAATTGTTGTCTTGGTCATTTTGGACATGAAGCAAACACAAGTTTACAAAATGCTCTAATGGAGCATGAAATAATGTTATTCCGTCGACTGAAACTTTGGACGTGATAAATAAACTACTCATCTACATAACTGTGCAGCGTTCCGGGTTGTAAAACCGACCCTGGCTGTTCTTTGCATAAAATGACACTATATTTTTTAATCGTATCCAGCCAGAAACTGACACGACCTTTTTAAAATCGTATCCAGTCTGAAAGCGACACGACATTTTTTAATCGTATCCAGTCCGACAGGACACAACAATTTTGCTGAGTTCGCTTTAACTGACAACCGGTTGGTTTTGCTTTTTTCGATAGCGATGTGGTTTCGGTTTTTGCTTGTGTTTGTCGTGTTTAAATGGGCGGTAGCGTGGTGGAATCAGGTTCTCGTCAAAATAATGAAATCGAAGAAAACAGCAGTTTTCTCCCCGCTTAACAATTTTTACCAAATTTGTGTCTTTTGGCTCAACACTTTTTGTGTCCATTTACAAACACATGCTTTAGAGGATTTCATCGAAAACGTTGATTAAAGACACAAAAATAAACATTTACAGTTTCCATGGACTCTCCAGCTTTGGAATTTACCAAGCTTTAGCGGCCATTTTCTCGCTAATTTTACCTCTTAAATCAGGAGACCCCCACCTCCTTCAATCCAAAATATCTCCACTTCTATTGAAGATGGATGGGTAATTTTTTCATTGAAAGCAAGACAAGCAAATAAGCTTTAATATGACACCAATAACTCAATATGCCCAAAAATTGACGAGAGCCTGATTCCACCACGCTGCCTCACATATTTTAGTTTGTTTTTCTTTTGGTTCTTGTTTTTGTTGAGGACAGTCGTTATGCTTGGCTACTTTAACTTGTGTGCACATGTTTGCTGTTTTCCTGTTTTTCTTCCTTTTCCTTAAAAATGCAAATTGCCCCAGAATGTCAGAGACATGTAATCCGTTTCATGCATCAGCCACGCATTTTATTGACACGATGACATTTCAGCAAAGTAACAAAAACAAAAAAAACCAAAATACAAGCAACAACAACAGCTCCAACAACAACAATAACAACAACAACAACTATAAAAACATGACGTCGCGTCGATCTCCTGAAGGGTAAGCCTGTAACATCGAGAATAAGCAGTCTGCCTCCTAAATGATTTGACTTGTGACGAGATGGGCAGCGAAATGATTCTGTATGAATGCATTAAGGGAAACAATCAATAGCCCATGTTGATTGATAATTACGTAAGTACATTCCCCTTGGATTGTCCAGAGGCTAAATTTCCCTTCCTGTCACGGGAGATGAGTGGTAAAAAAACATCTTTCTTGTGACGTCTGTGTATAATAAAACAGTATCTGAAATCATTCATGCGCCTTAAATCATTAAGTACAGACAGGGTTATTTAGTTATTTCAGCCCCAGACAGACACTCCCCACTAAGCTGAGTGGCTGTGAGGAGCACATTAGTAAACATCAGCACACACACTAGTCTCCAAAGTGTCAAGTCTTTTTGTCCCGAGTCCTTATTTTGTTGCCGATTTGTGTAGGTTAAGTAAAAATGTGTTGACATGGTGCAAATAGTTATTTTTCAAGAAAAATTGAAACAAGAGAAACAGGAATTATTTTGTCGGTAATGATGATCGTTTTTCTAAAATTGTGAAAGTAATAAAAGTGAACAGCAGCAAGACAGGCCAAGACAACAAAAGTAATACTCATATGAATATCTACAGGAATAAGAATAGATATAACCATTAGTGGGGAGAGAATAGAATAAGTACACCAAATCAAATATCTAGTTGTAACATATCGGTGACCTGTACAATGACAAAAGATATGAACAAAGAAGAGTGGACAATAACAACGAGGGCAAACCAATCATGAAAGAAGAAGTAACCAAGGCACTACGAAAGATAAAGAATGGGAAGCTGCAGAACCGGACAACATTGCCACAGAGATAATTAAAGCTTTAGAAGACTTTGGAATCACCACACCAACAAAACTTCTTAACAACATGTACATGTATGACACTGGACATATTCCACCAGACTTCCAGACTGTCAAAATCAATCTTCATAGCTTTACCAAAGAAACCTAATGCAAACAAATGTGAAACTCATCGGACCATCAGCCTCATGAGCCACATATCAAAAATACTAATCCGAATAATTATGATGAGAATACGAAATAAAATTCTCCCAGAAATAGCCCGAAAACAGTGTGGATTTATTGAAGGCAAAAACTCTGTAAATGCCATACATGTCACCAGAACAACAATAGAACGTGCCCTGGAAGTTCAGAAAGATCTTCATTTATGTTTTATAGACTACACCAAGGCATTTGACAAAGTTAGGCACGATAAGGTCATTGACATGCTGGAAGTCCTCAATATGTATGGGGAGGACTTAAGGATTATCAAGAACATGTACTGGGATCAAACTGATGCAATGAGTATAGAAAACGACATCAGCGAATACATACAGATTAAAAGAGGAGTCAGACAAGGATGTGTACTTTCTCCAGATTCGTTCTCCCTGTATAGTGAAAATATCATGAGACACACAGAAGAAATGCCAGGTATCTCGATAGGGGGACATAATATAAACAAATCTAAAATATGCAGATGACACAGTCGTAATAGCAGAAGATGAATAACACCTACAGAATCTATTAAATGTCATCGTACAAGAGAATGACAACATGGGCTTAAGCCTAAACTAAAGAAAACAGAAACAATGGCGATAAGCAGAAAAACTCCAACCCCAACATGCAATATCAAAATCAATGATACCACCATCAAGCAAGTACAACATTTTAAATATTTGGGGACCATTATATCATCAGATGTGAGACTTCACACCGGTTTTAAAAGCCGCATTTGCCAAGCAAAAGCAACCTTCCACAAAATGAAACAGATACTAACAAATATCAATCTGTCACTGGAAACGAGAAAAGGAGTACTGAAAAATTACATCGAGCCAATCCTATTATACGGATGCGAAGCATGGGCAGTCAATAAACAGTTGGAAAGAACAATTGTGCCGACAGAGTTGTGGTTCATAAGACACATTCTACGTATCCCATGGACAGCTAGATAAACAAATGAAGAAGTCTTGGATGAAGCAAATTATAGAAGACAGCTTCTTACGAATATAAAAAAGCGACAGGCAAATTTCTTCGTACACACATTACGGAAAGAAGCATTGGAGAATATTGTAACAACAGGCAAGTTCAATGGAAAGAGAGGCAGAGGCAGACAGAGGGAAAAGATACTGGACAAGAAGACACCATGGGTAGGAGCAGCAAGAACAACAGACACTATTGCTGCAACGAAAGACACGGTGAAGTGGAGGTCAGTGATCGCCCACGCCAGTCGGCAAGGCACCGGATGATGATGATGAGTTGCAATAATTACAGACGAATGCAGATGTGCAAAAGAAATACATATAAGAACAGAAAATGCAACACAAAGATTCAGCGAAATGCACGAACTATTTTCACCCAGGAAATTATCTCTAACTTTATGAAGAATTGTGGTGGAATTCTACGTCTTTCCTATATTCTTGCCCTGAGACCTGGACTTTAACAAAGAAAGAAGAAAAAAAGCTATGTTCGACAAACGGTGTTTCCGCAGAATGGACATTTTTAGCTCGAAAGAAAAAACAACAACAAACAAAAAACCGTAAACAAACAAGAATACCACCACCACCAACAACAACAACAAACAATGAGGTAAGTCAGATTCTCAACACAAGACAAAACCTTCTTACAAAACAGAATGTAGAAAAACAAAATTCATTGGTCACTTAAGGCAAGCTACTCTGACATTTTGTGTTACTTCTTGCAAAAAAAGTTCGACAATCGATTTTGACCAAACTATTAATGTTGCTTCTGTCAGTGTCATCCTGGACACTCACATATGGTGTACTTTCAAAATGACTCTTCAATATTAAATGTCTTTTCTTCCTTAAACAGGACTAAATTTCTGTTAATACCGATACACGCCTACCCAGTTGTCATATACCTAATATTCTTTAAGCGGTGGGGGAGGAAAGTTGGTTTATCTATTTACATTGACAGGGGGGGGGGGGATTTTTCTTTTTCTTTCTAGGAAAACTTTCTCTATAATTGAAAAACTTGTTTCCTTATAATAACTGCGTTTACATTGTAAAGCTGTCGTCTTTGATTACATTTAAAGTATTGTAAACATTTAAAGTATTTTCACATAAACTATGCGTTTTAGGTGTGGTCCAACTAGATAATTATGCATAATGCATTAGCACTTTACTTGAAACTACATGCTAAAAGGCCATGCACACTTTGGGAGAGATTAGAAGAGTACAGACACAGTAAAACATCAGCTTTCAGCCTGTAACCAGCACGCCCGTACTTGTTCTCTTCTCACAGATTCCTGATGGAGCTGAGGTCGCTGACAACGTTCCTTTGTCTGGTTGTGGTAGTTGCTTTTGTCATCGAGGCTGCTGCTCACCGGACAACACAAGTAAGTTTTACGGCGCTTTTGTAATTGTTAAGAAAACATGTCGTGCTTGTTATTTAAGATTTGGTTCTCTTTGCGAATACACCGGTGATAAAAAAGGTGCCATCTTAATCTTCAATCGGTTCGCCTGTTCGGTAGAAAAATATATATCTTTCAGCCATGAAATTTGAAATATGAAGTATTCCGCCTGTAAATCAAAGTGAAATGATTATTTTTCAGCAAAAACGTCTATTATAACTGATAGGGGTGAAATCCAAAAGTCACACATCAGTTCACCATGTGATCTCCGTGTCTATTCAGCACGTCAGCGCATCATGTCCCCATATAGTGCAAAAGTGTTACGGCATAGTGTTGTTTCACGCATTGGTAAGGGCTTGCTACAGCTGTAAAATGTTTCTGGGACCACGATTCAAGTCACGGGCACAAGTGATCAATTTGGTTACAACATGGTGACATTGCAGACTGTAAAGATTCATTGCAGAAACATTATTCTGGATTTTTAAGAATTTAGTTACAAGTGAAGTGCACGATGTGCGGGTGCATTGTCCTATACGTCTTAAGGGCTGATTGTGTTGTTGAAAATGGCAGACAGAGCTCAATTGGTCTCCTGTATACTTTTTCACTCTATCGTGGCATTCAGCTTGTAATTGAGAATCGTCCAAGAAGGTGTCGGTGTCCTACAGCTCCAAGTCCACCGGCAGTGTAGCTGTGACCAGTTAATACTAGCCTGTTTACGTTTTCACTGTGAAAGCAGTCTGTGTGAAGGTATCATAGCTTCAATTTTGAATTACAGCAGTCTGCGAGGAACAATATGCCGTCTGACGAGTAAAAGTCCAGGAAATTGTCTTGCATTTCGAATTTCGTCCTGAAAGGATTTCCCAGATGCACTGCCCTGATATATTGGTCTTGAAATTGCATTGTTACCCTTGTGCGGCCAGTTCTGGGTCGGTTCTGAATAGGCCACAACGTACCGTTGTCTCAGTAGGCTAAAAGTCCTTTTGCTGATGTTGAATGTCCTCTTAACAACAGCACTTTGAGCATGCCGATGATTTGATTTTTCTGATCTTAAATAAAGGATACTGTCTGTTTTGGGTGACAATGTTCAATTAATGCTGATTCGGTTTTAGGTAAACACAGACCTAAACTTCAGAAAGATTTTAAAAAACGAAAAAATCCACCCCGTGCTCCGGGGAAAATTCAAATTTCCTGTTTTTTCACATTGGTGCTGTGTACAATAATTAAAGCAATGAAATGTTATTTAAACATAATCTACTTTTAAGAGTACTCAGTACTGCCCACGTGAAAGATAAAGAGTAAGATTCTAAAGTTTACATTTTATACACAATCAACAATCAGTACCCTACTCACGATCGCCAGTATAGATGCCAACGTCATTTGTTGTGACAACAAATATCTCAGACTCTCGGCACAGCTAAATAATTTGTGAGGCAGCGTGGTGGAATCATGCTCTCGTCAAAATTATCAAAGCGAAGAAACTTGCATTTTTCCAGAGGTTTGTGAATTTTTATCTAATTTTTGTTTTTTGGCTCAATATCTTTCATGCCAATTAAAGAACTCATTTCTGTGTGGATTTTTCTGAAAAACGTTGATTTTAAAGACACACAAAATGTAAATTTTCAGTTACCACGGACTCTGAAGCGAAGGAAATGACTAACCTTTGGCCTCCATTTTTTCACTAATTTTACCTCTGAAAAAAGATTACCCCCACCTCCTTCTTTCGCAAATATCTCGACTTGTATTCAAGATAAATGGATATCTTTTTCATCCAAATAAAGACATGTGAACAAGCTTTAAGATGATACCATTAACCGTACA
>NW_004797887.1:51675-55464 GCF_000002075.1 Aplysia californica | reverse complement strand
CGATGATTTGATTTTTCTGATCTTAAATAAAGGATACTGTCTGTTTTGGGTGACAATGTTCAATTAATGCTGATTCGGTTTTAGGTAAATACAGACCTAAACTTCAGAAAGATTTTAAAAAACGAAAAAACCCACCCCGTGCTCCGGGGAAAATTCAAATTTCCTGTTTTTTCACATTGGTGCTGTGTACAATAATTAAAGCAATGAAATGTTATTTAAACATAACCTACTTTTAAGAGTACTCAGTACTGCCCACGTGAAAGATAAAGAGTAAGATTCTAAAGTTTACATTTTATACACAATCAACAATCAGTACCCTACTCACGATCGCCAGTATAGATGCCAACGTCATTTGTTGTGACAACAAATATCTCAGACTCTCGGCACAGCTAAATAATATGTGAGGCAGCGTGGTGGAATCATGCTCTCGTCAAAATTATCAAAGCGAAGAAACTTGCATTTTTCCAGAGGTTTGTGAATTTTTATCTAATTTTTGTTTTTTGGCTCAATATCTTTCATGCCAATTAAAGAACTCATTTCTGTGTGGATTTTTCTGAAAAACGTTGATTTTAAAGACACACAAAATGTAAATTTTCAGTTACCACGGACTCTGAAGCGAAGGAAATGACTAACCTTTGGCCTCCATTTTTTCACTAATTTTACCTCTGAAAAAAATTACCCCCACCTCCTTCTTTCGCAAATATCTCGACTTGTATTCAAGATAAATGGATATCTTTTTCATCCAAATAAAGACATGTGAACAAGCTTTAAGATGATACCATTAACCGTACATGCCCAAAAATTGACGAGAGCCTGATTCCACGACGCTGCCTCACAAATAATATTGTTAATATGTGGTTTTTGTAGGTAGATTTGACTCCAGTTGAAAAGGGGAATGGACTCAAATTCATGCAAGTTGTTTTGAGTTTGGCTACACAATAATAATAAATCAATGGATTTGTTAAAGTCTGTCAACTTGTGTACAATGAATGTAGTTTTGGTAAAGTCTGTTTTCTTCGTTGATAAGTGGGAAGAGAGACAAATGAGAAAAACAAGTGGAATGGGTGACGGAAGAGGGGGTAATATGACTTTTTAAAAATATATGAATATCAGCAGAATTGAAATAGAGGCGAAAATACTATTCTACAAAACGCCGGACAGATTTAATTTCACAGTTGACAACATCAAAATCAAAGAAGTAGAAGAGTTCAAATACCTGGAAAATGTGTTCACCCAAAACGGAAAGACGGACAGAGAAATACAAACCGAAATTTTAAAAGGCCAAAGCTGTGACTACCATTCGGCACCATTACGTTCACCTCTCAACATCACAATGGGAATAAAACGCCAGTTCATTAACAGATTTATACCATCACTGCATAAAAACACAAAATAGGTACTTAGGTCTCTATCAAATGGACATCTGTCAAGAATATACTTAACCATTATCAACAAAGAAAAGATGCATTCAAAGAGCAAATGCACACAGAGGAAGAGGCAGGCGCAGGAAAAGATGGACAGGGGCGATCAGTGCAACATTAGACAAAACCACACGTCATGTGTAACCCTGGTACAGGCGATTCAGCAAACATAAGAAACATGTTTGCTCCTCCACATCTACACCGTAAGGCAACAGGGGCTGGGCAAAGTAATAGTAACAAAAAGGAAAGAATATATTTAATTAAAATATTGTGATCAAAAGTCTCTAAATCGTTTCAAGAGGTCAGTAAAGTTTTTGAAGCCGGACGTTCTTAGTAACTAATTCGGACTGTAGAAGTTTATAGTTTCAAACATATATAGGTTGGATCTCAAGGAGTATGCTCGAAACTGCTATGCCAATGTGAACCACCCCATCACATTCCTCCTCGCAGCTCACAATTTGAAATAAATAAATGAATAAATAAATAAATAAATAAATAAGCAAAAAATTAAATAAATAAATGAAAAAAATGGATTAATTAATAATCATTATTCTTTTTTTAGCGGGTAACTTACGGAGCTAGCATGACACGGGGATTCTCCACAAACAAGACAGTGTGATGGTAGGACGTCGGAAACGTGCACTGGTCAGTTCTCTGCCATGAGGTTCTAAATGTCTAGAACATTTTAGGTTCTGTGTTATCTTATTATACAATTATGTTAGGTAATAGTGTGCATTTTGTTTGGAAAAAAAATGCCAACTGTCTCAAAGAAAATATTGCCCTTAAAAATGATGATTACAACACATTCATACGTGCTGCCCAATTAACTGGCCATGGTGATTGAGTGCCCCCAATTTTTATTGCGTGTCGAGAATAAACCTCATCATCATCATCATCGTCATCATCATCATCATCATCATCATCATCATCATCATCATCATCGTCATCATCATAATCAACCACGAGAATAATGACCACCAAAACAACACACTGACCACCCACAGGTTGCAAGAAGCGTGTCCATCCCGTACGAGAAGGTAAAGAAGAAGACAAATTTTGATGCTGGCGTGCAAAAAACGTCGAAGAAAAGGCTATTCAAGTCTTCCTGGGATGACGTCGAAACTATTTCTGGTATGTGCTGGACTTTTGCCACTTCATACATTTAAATCTAGAGTAAATGAGACTCGCTGATAAAAGCGATCAAGAGGAGAAAAAAAGCAGTTTCTATGACACTTGAACAGACTTAACAGCCTTGAATATTTAGATCTAGATAGTAAAAATGAAGGAAACAGGACAGGGGTAGACCCATTGCAACTTACCAGGAGAGCCTCAATAAAAGGATGACCGGGATGATCCGAGCAAAGGCATATGTCAAGCCATGATTGCTGACTATGTTAACGCAGATTTGACACATGATGCATGAATTCTAGAAGACAACTCCGTTCTTTTTAAAGTTTGGATCTGGGCAGCTGTCAGTTTCTAATAAAACGTCAAATCATAATAACACCAAGAGCACCAGCAACAATAACATCAATAGCATCTGCAATAGCAACAAAAGCAACAAAAGCAATAACAACAACAACTACAAAAACAATAAAACAGCTACTATTATTACTACTGCTTTTTTAACACTACAAATGTTCAAGGAATATTTTGTTAAAATTCAAATTCTGAAAAGAGTTGGGGGGGGGGGGGGATACGGTAAAAAAAAAGGTTTTCCCTCTTCACGTTAATGTGTTGCTTTTGAGGACCAATCTTTTATATTAGTAGTAGTAGTAGTAGTGGTAGTAGTAGTAGTAGTAGTAGTAGTAGTAGTAGTAGTAGTAGTAGTAGTAGTAGTAGTAGTAGTAGTGGTAGTAGTAGTAGTAGTAGTAGTAGTAGTAGTAGTAGTAGTAGTAGTAGTAGTAGTAGTAGTAGTAGTAGTAGTAGTAGTAGTAGTAGTAGTTGTTGTTGTTGTTGTAGTAGTAGTAGCAGTATCATTATTATTATTATTATTATTATCATTATTATTATTTTTGTTATTGTTATTATCATAACCATTGTTATCATTATTATCATTAATATTATTTATGTAATTGTGGTTTTATCTATTCTGTTGTCCATTTTTTGTTCATCACAGATTAACCCGATACTCATTGTCTACAAGGACCAGCCCACAGTCTAGACTCCACCCACTGACGACTTCTTGCTCCAGGGGCTGTGATGTCACTCTCTGCCTTATTTCCGCTTCCCGCTGAATGTTTCCTTTTTCTTGAACTCCCTGGTGTACTGACCTATCTCTTGTTTTCTTTTTTTCGTCATATAAAGTGCGCTCTCAAATTCTTACCACGGGTTTATTGTTAATATCTCCCTCCCCCTCCTCCCCCCT
>NW_004797887.1:46276-51575 GCF_000002075.1 Aplysia californica | reverse complement strand
CTCCTCCCCCCCCACCCCACCTCCTGATCGTTCTCTTCTCTCAGGCTAGAGATTTTGAACCAATTCTGTTTTCACAAAGGGAACGTTTGACAGACGATGAACTTCCCAACAGAATCTCATTAAATTAGTGCAACATTTATAAGGCAACAGATAAAACATCGACTTCGACCCAATGTACAGATCTAAAAGTATATATCTTTGGCCTACTTCTCTCCTTTTTTTCTTTTCTCTTAGTCATTTTCCTCTGTATCTCCCTTTCTCTCCCTCGCTCTTTCTATCAACCATGATTAAATAAATAATCTAAATCTCTTAATTAGTCTTTTTGCCTCTGTCTCTGTTCCTGTTTCATCTTTGAATCTTGTACTCTCAGTCTCCCTGTTTCTGTCCCTCTTTCTCACATTCTCTCTCTTCATCCCTCTCGTTCTGTCTTTATTTCTGTCTTTCTCTGTCTTTCTCTCTTTCTCTCTCTTTCTCTCCCTCTTGTTCTCTCTTTATTTCCCTTTTTCTCTCTCTTTTTCTCAGACAGATAGGTCCAATTCCTTTCCTTGCCACAGCTCACTTACAGATTGTACACTCTTAAATCCTAAAATAGTTAAATTACACTTTATGATTCACCCCATGCTGGAAAAGCATAATATCGTGTATGCATTGCTACTTATCCATGTATACACCCAAGGAAAAAGCAGGTCGATTGTCTAGTGAAGGAATCTTTATCCCTCCATGTCGGATCAAGGGATACCACCTTTCGATAGACATGGAACAGTTACAACACATGTAAGTGTCATCTCTGACCCAGAGGTTGACGTGCAATGACCCTCCATCTTCACTTTCGAGAGCTGCCGTTTCACATTCTGCTATGCCCAGGCCAGACCACGTTTTTATTTCGTCAATCCATGAAACTCTTCGTCTGCCCCAGGCTCTCCTGTCTGACATCTTTCCTTCAATCACCTCTTTCACAGTGGTATCGTGTCGTTTTAACACTTGATCATGTCGCAATGAAGCGGGCGAATAAAGTGAATTAATTATTAAAATGAACCTCGATATTTTCTGCATTGCAGAATAAATGTTGCAGGAGTACGGTGATGATGCTATTTTATCAGCAATATGCCCTGTTGATTGTTTAATAAAGTATTTCCATCGTGTTGGGCGTAGAGGAGGAGTAGCGTTCATTTATAGAACTAATTAAGCACAAGTTACAGTGAAAAAGATTCCCTGTCACTCATGTGAGGCTGCTTTAAGGCCATTCCAGCTGCAGTCCCAAAACACCACAATCTGCAGCATAATGTGTACGGCTCACCACCGAGTAAAGTATTGTATCAAACCATCCCTTTTTATGGAGTAATTTCTAAATTTAATTTCATCTTTGAAGATGAAAAGTGTACCATTCATTATATTATAACTGGCGATTTTAATTGTCACTGTGGCTCTGAGAACAATGTTACTAAAATTAATATAAGCAACCTGCAGACAGAAAATAATTTAAAACAACTCGTCCAAGTACCAACACATACAAGTCAGCCCGTCCTAGGTTGCGTTATCTCTCCTGTAAGAAAGAACTATGAGAAAAGCATAAACGTTCGGGACAAAGACATTTCGGACCATGTTCTTCTGATTGTTGACTAAGGAGAGAAGTAAAAACAGTTCATTCCCGGAATCTGAAAGAAATATTAAATTAACAACAATTTCATTGTGGCGTTCTTGATGCTCTTGCTGCGAGTTCCCTTTTTGATATAGAAACACTTAATACCATAATGAGGAAGATATAAGATGATCATACTCCTGCTAAAAAAACGAAAAGTATCTCAATGTCTTGTTGGAAAGTGGTAGAATCTAGAAATAAAGGCTGCAAAACAGAAAAAAAGACAAGCGGAAAGAAAGTTGACAAAAACACGACTTGGAGTGCATATGGGAATATTTATAGTTATGAAGAATTATGTTACTATAATGATTGCCAAGGCCAAGCGTACTTTCCTGCATGGTATTTTTTTTAGGTCGTTCTTCAACTGCTTGGCAGCCAAAATAAAGCAGTATTACCCCCTGGCACCGATAGAGAACTTTGTAGTAAGTTTTCATACTTGTTTTCTAGTAAAACTACCTCCATCGGGCAAGGACTCGATAAAATTTGCGCAATAGCCCCAAATTACAATCAGTTTAGGAGGTAGTCATCGATTATTTTACTCCAGGAACGGAAGAATAAGTCAAAAAGATTATATTAGATAGCCCATCAAAACCATCCGCCTTTGACCCCA
Source organism: Aplysia californica (assembly GCF_000002075.1). NCBI lineage: Eukaryota > Metazoa > Mollusca > Gastropoda > Aplysiida > Aplysiidae > Aplysia > Aplysia californica. Next base: position 49,326 of record NW_004797887.1, on the reverse strand, counting down.
TGCTCACCAGCCTTTAAAAAAAATGTTTACACGAACTTGTTCCACATATTACTTAAATTATAAATGATTCTCTTCTCGCAGGCACAGTACCAAATTGTTTTAAGACAGCACATGTTAAACCTCTTTTGAAAAGGACTTTACAAGTTTCGACCTGTTTCAAATCTTTCATTCTTTTCCAGAAATCTGGAAAAAAGTTGTGTCTAATAGACTCTTACTGCGTTAAAAAGCAAATAATTTAGCGAAGTTTATCAGTCAGCATACAAGGCACACCATAGTACTGAGACAGTGTTACGTAAGGTCAGTACTGATATTTTAAAAGATATTGATGAAAGAAAGGTGTGCCTTCTTACTCTTTTGGCTGCATTCAGTACCATTGATCATAACATTTTACTCGAGAGACGAAATACTCATTTAATTGGGTTGACAGAGAAAAGCTTCGGGCAGCATTAAGAAGTCTTGGCTGTTTTTGACCAATGTATGCTATTTTTTTAAAACATGTATCAACGTGTTTTTTCATGTGTTAAAGTCTGCTCAGAAGAACGGGGATCCATGAATTTTTATATTACTAAAAACTTCCATTGTACATAAGGTGTTAAACAAGGCTGCACACTTAGTTTTATATTATTTTCTTTGTTTATTTCTCAATAAGAAAAACACATTTCAGAATCAGAATCAAATACCCATGTTATACAGGTATTGCCCAATGATGATGAAGGTATTTTATGAATAATGTACGCTGATGACCTAGTCCTACGTCTTTTTGTCGACAATTTCAGAGGTTTACAAAAGACAACCAACATGTTGCACGATTTAGGCTGGATGAGGTTTAAACGTATGTACCGAGAAATGTAAGATTATTGTTTTCTAAATGGAGGCTATCTCAAAAAGATCTGAGAGATGGTATAGTGAAGGTAAGATCTTAGAGACAGTAATAATATTAATAATAATTATGATAATAACTAGCATTTGTATTGTGTATACCCCCGCTCAATAGCAAGCACTGTGCGCTTTACACCATATTATTGTCCCAGCGGACACTCAGAAACATTCTCAGCTTCCCGGGAAGCACACAGAGCAAGCAGCTGACAAGCGCTCAAAGACTAACAAACTGACAAGGTGTTTCGCAGTTTACAGCTGGGTAACCTATCATAGTTACTTGGCCTCATTTTCATCACATCTATGCTGGAGACGAACGCTAGAATACCGAGCTTTCAAAGCTGAGAGGATTGTTTAAGGGAAAAGAAGACTTTCTGGTGCACACCAAGGATTATATTTCGAAACAGCAAATCCCCCCCCTTCCAAGCAACAACAACCGAAAACAAACAAAAAAACAAACAAAAACCCCAAAGAAACAAAAACAAACCCCAACCAATTCTTGGTATAAAGATTTAAACAGTACTGCTTTATAGCTCTGAAATTTGTGGTACTAAAAATTGGGACGTGATTGACAGTGTTTAGGTAAAATTCTGGAAAGCTTTTCTGGGTCTTGGCAAAGCTACACTCAAGTGTTTAGTTCTAAGATAAGTGTGAAAACCCAATTTATATTTTCACTACATTCCTTGTGTCTTTAAATTCTGGTGGAGACTTATTCACTTAGAAAATGGCAGCCATTCAAGGAAATATTACGTACAATTATATCGTTCCTGTGAAGTGGGCATAGTCAACTGGGCTGCGGAGGTTAAAACGTATTATTTTCTACGGGGTTTGGATATGTATGGATTTTTCATAGTGTTGGAAGCACTAAATTATTTCCAAATCAAGTATAAATAGGCTTGTTGATCATTCTGTACAGAACATAGAGGAAGAAATCTGTCCCAAGTATACTTTATTCTCTCTTACCATTCCGTAACAAGAAGCAGCTGAATATATCATCATCCTCCCACGGTATTGGGACAGGAGAGTCATAGCCTTGAAACTAACAGCCTTCCATAAAATAACAATCTTTATTCGTGGAAATGAACAAACTCGCCATTATGTGAGAAGTGTATCTAATGAAATTGAATACGGATTTCACTTTATCTTCTATTATCCAAATTTTGTCCATCAAAGTAAATTGTTAATTTCTCCCAGCCTGACTTAGGCCAGTAACAGAAATATGCAATGTTTGACCTATGATAAAAGATGTGTGCACGACCTGCACTTTTTCATTGTGGAAACTTTAAATAACAGATGAGCGTTTTACATGATGTTGTGTGCAGGGGCGGCTCGTGAGTCTAAAAAGTGGACGTGCACAATTAAACTATCGCATGCTGAAGATAGTCAAGAGCATAGTAAATGAGACGGTGTATAATTTTTGGATCTTTGGGTTGGTGAGGGAGGACCTCGTGCTTTTATTTTCATTCTTTTTACTTGTCGCTTTGATTTCTAGTACTAAATTTGTTTGTTAGCTAAACATCAATCTCTTTCATCCTGTAGATATGTTGGAACTGAACACTCAAGTAATAACTTTCACTACTCCACTACAAAACCTTTCAAAGGCACAACTCATAGGACGGTCACGTTCACCTCCTTCAGGTTCACGGTCACAGAGTCACATAAAATAGCGGCAAGACAGACAATGAACCAATCACAATGCACTTGAGCACTCCGCTGGATTGCTCTGGGGCTCACAAAATATTTGCAAAGAATAGCGTACGGTCTATCACATTTACTTTTAGGCTGCGTACTGTGGGCTATGTTTCGGCACTATTCGGCAGGAGCACATTTGAGATGTGCCGTCAAATTAATACTAATGTACAGCCAAACTCGCTACGAGTGCCGTCATCGCTTGGGTTATCCCGAAGAGCGATTTATAGGTCAGGTTACACTGTAGAATATCCTATTATATGTGACTAAAGTACGTGGACTTTGGCATGGCATAGTAGATGTTTTACAGCGCTAAAGACACAGAAATGACAGTTATGGTGTCAGTGAGGACCCAGTTTTGATATAATATTTGGCTACTGTTTGCTTCCGGCTTCTTTTATTTTATTATTGTGCGTGTTTTACGTAAAAGAACACAAATAAATTTGGGGCGGCACAGCACGACCGCGCTCTATGGACACACCGCG
>NW_004797887.1:40688-43506 GCF_000002075.1 Aplysia californica | reverse complement strand
CCAACCCCCCAAAAAGGGGAAAAAATTGATTGAAATTGCCTAACAGGTGAAAAAAAAATGAAGGTCTCTTAACCTTTAGAGTCATATACCGATGCTGTCTTCTGCCGCCCTAAGCTCACCTGTCCCCCAGTTCTTAACTGTTGCCAGAAAGCTTGAGAACCGCCCCGTCTCCTTGCTCGAAATAAATTGCGAACTCGGACAAACAAGCTTTTCTTTTCTTGTCAAAGGGAAGCAACAGCTGCAATAGTGAGTGGTGGGAATCGTTCTACAGTCAAATCCCTTGAATGTAAGCCAAGCTGAAAGTCTCTTGTGTAAATAAAAAGATACATTAATTTTTTGACGAGCTTTACTGTCTGCTATGTTTAACCAGTTATGTAACAGTATGTAACACGTATGGCAAAGGTATGGTACACTTTTTGAAAATCACCAAAATTCACAAAGGCTAAAACAGCACCTGGACATGGATGGTTGGTGCCTTTATAAATAAATCATTGATGGTCAGGTCCAAAATTCACAAACATAAAGTATTCCTCAGCTCCAATTTCATTTTCCCAACGTAAATCCACTTGTTTTCATAATGTAGACAAAAGCGTGGCTTTCACTTCATAACATTGGTCATGGTCAGGGTGACGTTCTGGAAATACCGTTAAAACTGACGGGCAGTTCAGCCATATCAATAAAGTTACAGTGGGATTCCCGGGTTGGTGCACTCTAGAGTCCTACACCGTTAAAAAATCCGCTGCCTGAATTGACTCCAGTTATCACAACTTTCTACTGCCTGTGTCAGGGGAAACAACTGTGTTAAAGTTTGCTTGCACAGTACAGAGTTTTGATAACTGAATTGGTCGCTTTTAAGGACAAGCGGGCTAACCCAGATTTCGAGGGGTTTCCAGACATCTTGACCTACATAAAACGTTGGCATTGCCCTACCTATAGGGGTAGTTTGGTTTCATTTGTGTGTATATTTGTTTGGTAATAGAGAAAACTCTCCTTGTCTTTAAAAAAACCCAACTGAACAAGGGTCCAAAAACTTTACCTTCGATTTTTTTCAGAATAGCCTGTTTTGGGATAGCTCCATTGTGCTTAAAATCGACCAATTGAGAGAGCAGCTGGTGGCTTTGAAGAAGCGGGATGAGTGATTTATCTGACTTTGCGTTGCCTGGTCCTTCGGGACGAAATTTGTTTGAGTTATTTCATATTCCTGACAGTGGTGTTGACGATAATCAGTCATATATCTCAATTGAGAATGATTTTGATGTGCAACAGTATATGGGAATTCATGATGCAGATAATTATAGTGAAAAGAGCACTGGCGCTATGCCAAGATCTAGTTCTGCGAGCTCACGCACAGTCACAGCTGATGGTGATGCATTGTGCCATGCCCACTGATAGAAGGAGTTGTGACTGTGCAGGCTCTGGGGGAAACGTTTGCCATTCACAGAGATCTATGGTCTTTCTAAAATATTAGGTCATTCTCTGGTTTTGACACTAGGAGTATTGGATATCGACAGTCATTCTGACTTGAATACTCGGTGTCGATGTTTTATCCGAAAGAGAGTGAGAGATGCCCTGCTTTTTCATTACAAACCGAGTAGTAATATTTCATGGGTTTTTAACAAGAGGGGTTTTTGTGTGCACCCCCCCCCCCCCCCCCTTATAAAAACATTGTGGGTTTCAAGGGGGGGGGGGGCTTGCCCCTTGGAGTTAAACCATTTTTGATGTTTCGCAAATTAATTAGATTTTATATCCTTTGCTCGCTGAGTGTCATGCATCATATCAGCACGCGCATCGAAACGTAATAGTTTGGAACCTGAAGTAATCTTCGGTGAAGCCAAAACCCACACTCCATAGACCTAGTTATCGATGGGGTCAAAATCTGATTATCCCTGAATCTGCAGTCAATGACATGTTTGTAGGCTAGGAGGTTATTACTTGCTGCAAAACCCACACAGCTTGCACTTCACTACGAAATGTATTGTTATCGCAGTTGCCATTCCTGCCCTGCTACTAGATCTAGGCCTACTACCCCACCGATAATCAGAGACCGGGGGGGGGGGGGTGAGGTAACCAGCCCATTTAACTACCTTGTGTGAAAATTTGGAAGACATGTGACTCATTTTTAACTGCAATATTGAAAACAAAGTCAGGTTAATAAAGTGTAGTAATTGGGGAAAACTTAATTAAGACACTAATCCTCTTAGCATTGAATGTGCTGTCCCGTCACACTAGTTTTCGTATAATCTACTTATGTAACCAAGGGAGAAATGCAATAATTACATGGATGAGTAAGTGACACAAAAGAGAGAGAGAGAGAGAGAGAGAGAGAGAGAGAGAGAGAGAGAAAGAGAGAAAGAGAGAGAGAGAGAGAAAGAGAGAAAGATAGAGAGAGAGAGAGAGAGCAGGGATGGGAGGGTGGGAGAGAGAGAAACTGAGAGAGATAGAGAGGGGGCTGGAGTAATGAGAGAGAGGTGGGGCCAGACGGAGGGAGAGACAGGGGGGATGAGACCTATAGGGGGAGAGAGGTATAGGAAGAGAGAGAGGTATAGGGAAAGAGAGAGAGAAAGAGAAAGAGAGAGTGAGAGAGAGAGAAAGAGAGAGAGAGAGCTGAAGGGGGGCAGAGAGGGAAAGAGAGAAAGAGAGACAGAGAGAGAGAGCTAAAGGTAGAAAGAGAGGGAGAGATTGCGGAGATAGGGTGTAGAGAAAAGGAAGGAGAGAGACAGGGAGGGAGAGAAAAGTAGAGAGAGAAAGAGAAAGCCAACGAGGGAGAAAGAGAGAGAGAGAGATAGACAAAAATAAAGAGAAAAAGAGGAAGAGAGAG
>NW_004797887.1:36139-37643 GCF_000002075.1 Aplysia californica | reverse complement strand
GGGGGGGGGTTACAAACGTATATACGTGAGGCTGCAATGGTTTTATAGAGGAAGTTGTGAGCATAGACAGGTAGTGTGAGCTTGTCTTTTTCCCCACACAAAGTGAGTGGGTGAGTGAGGTACCGAGGAGGACGAAGGAGAGCTGGAGACAGCAGTGTGAGCAGAGGATGCGCGTGCAGGTAAGTTGAAGTGAGTGAACCAGTTGTGCTTAAGACATTCTGTTCGTCCGTTCGGACACTAATGTGAGTCGGGCTGGGCCGTTTGCCTTCTTTATTAGTTGGTAATTGACGTGTCTATTTGAAAACGAAAGGGAAAAAGGTCAGGTTTTCGGGACGTATTTCCTGCTTTTTCTGAGTTTTGGGTCGTTTTTTTGTTTGTTTGTTTGTTGTTTTTTTGGGGGGGCGGTTTTGCATAAAGAATTTAGGTTTCCGATCATTTCTCAGTTTGTTTGTTTGTTTCCTGCTTGCTATAGATCTGATATTCTCTAGAATTCAGGACATTTTCAGGTGCTCAGTCTTTCTCTCCGCATACTCCCCACCCCCACCCCCCTCCGCACTCTATTCTGTCGTTTTATTTTTTCCTCTCTAGATTTGTACCATCTTTGAGAGAACTGCCTTGTGGTGTTCTATCTTTGAGTGATTAACTGTATTTGGGAGAACCAATTTGAAGCAATCTGTCTTTGCATGAACCACTTTGCTGCTTTTTTTTATCTTTGAGTAAACTGTCTTTAGTGAACCAATTTGTAGTCGTTTGGTGTACTATCTTTGAGTCAATTTGCCTCTAGTGTACTATCTTTGAGTAAACTATTCTGTAGTGTGCTACCTTTGGGTGAAACATCATTGACATTTTGCGCACTATCTAAGAGTTAACCATCATCTAGTGTGCCTCATTTGAGTGAATTTTCCTGTGGTGTACTATCTTTAAGTGAATTATCTTTTAGTGTACTATATTTGGGTGAACCAGCGTGTATTGTCCTATCTTTGATTAATTATTGCTTAGTATACTTCCTATGAGTGGATTGTCCTCTGATTTACTATCTTTCAGTGAACCATTCTGCTATGCACTAACTTTGACTGAACCGTCATATAGTGTACCATTTTTGAGAGGACCATACTGTAGTATGCTATCTATGACTACAGTCGTGTTTTCTCAGAGAAGATTGTGTTGGCCTATCTGAGACTGAAAGCTCATTGACATATAGAATCATCCAGACTAAACCCATCGCTCTTCTGATATAAGCTGCCTTAGCATTACAAAGTTTTTTCTGCTTAGTACCTAGTTTTTAGAAATTTGATATTTAAAAAATATGTTGAATTCTTAAAAAACATTTCAATTTTTTTCGAATGTAACTCTTTGAATATCTTGAGAAGGACTCTAAATAAAAAGTATAGTTTTGATAGAGCAGAAGGTACATTAATTTGGTTTCTGGCCTCATAGTCTTAGTAACTCAAAACGACCAAAGCTGTCAGTTCGGACTTCGTAATTATAAGGTAGCGATACGCCG
>NW_004797887.1:32717-36021 GCF_000002075.1 Aplysia californica | reverse complement strand
TTGTTGTTGTTGTTGTTGTAAATTTGTCAAATCGATGAAAAGTATAATTTCATATGCTTTGAATTTTGGCTAAAAACCCCCTTCCCCCGAAAAAAAGGTTGCTGTGTGATTAAACCAATAAATACAAAAGATTTTACTTTTCCTGTGAAGTCAAAATTTTCTCCACTAGAGTTCAGGAGTTGTTCTGTCTTATCTATCCCAATAGGCAATGATATATTTCAAATAAGTGGAAGACCTATTATTCCTTTTAAAAAAATGTTTCTCCAACCTGATCATCCTTTGTAGTCGTAGAGGGAAAAAAATACATAATAAAAAATTATTGTTCCTATCTAAAAATGATCATGTTTGTGTTCACACTTCGATGCGAAAGCTATTTCATTTTTTTAACGTCATACGCATATCTATTATATTATCTATTTGTGGTGGCCAAATTTTGCTATTCAAAAGGCTTTCTAATGGCTACATCAATCGACATGCGGTTTTCGCCAAAAGAATCTCTAAAATATTCTCCAGATCATGACGCCCTTCGTTTTTTTTTCAGTTTTGAGACAGTTTTGACGCAAAAAGCTGAATTTATTTATTTCACTGATCGCTTTTGTAGGCCGACGCTTCTGTCTCTGCAATTTTAGAAAATCTAGTGCGGAAGTGATATTTTGCGAGGCGCATTTTGTTTTGAGAGTATAGATCTAGATCTAGACCCTCTAATTTTTTACACCTCTCAAGATGTATTGCTCCATTCCAGTAGAGTGTAAATATTATAGTAGGCCAATGACTTTCAGTTGATGTTAATGCACCGATCATTCCTTTCATCGAAAGGGGGCCCAGCTAGTTGCGTCTAAAACTCAAAGCATTCTTCGCGTTAATTTCTGGTGTTTTTTTCATGTCAATGACTTCCTGAGGTTCCGAACGATTTACTTCGTGGCATGAGGCGAGCGGAGAAGCGAGCGGAGATCCGAGCAATCGATGACATGGCGACTGGCAGATAGACAGGGGAGTAGATAGCTATATAATGTGTTTACAAGTCTCGGAAGCACATTTGTGAGGCATCGTGATGGAATCAGGCTTTCGTCAAGAAAATCAAAGTGACGAAACTTGCATTTTTTCCGCAGGTTTGTGAATTTTAAATTAAATTTTGGGTTTTTTGGCTCAACACCTTTCAAGCCCATTAAAGAACTAATTTTTGTGTAGATTGTTCTGAAGAACGTTGATTAAAGGCACAAAAAATGTAAATTTTTTAAATTACCACGCACTCTTAAGCAAAGGAAATAACTAATCTTTGGCGGCCATTTTCTCACTAGATTTACCTCTGAAAACAGGAAATCCCACCTCCTTCTTTCGCAAATATCTCGACTTGTATTCAAGATAAATGGATATTTTTTTCATCCAAATAAAGACAAGTGAATAAGCTTTAAGATGTTACGAATAACTCAACATGCCAAAAAATTGACGAGAGCCTGATTCCACCACGCTGCCTCACATTTTCCCCCTCTCTCTCATTTTGCGAAGTCAGCATATTTTTGTTTCTTCAGAGGCGCTCCCTGGCGCTCTTTGACTGTTTGAAAGGGATTAACCCACATCGGACTTAGCTTTTTCTAGTTACTTTTGAAGCTGTTTTATTTATACAGTCTAACCGCAATTATATAATAATAAATACAATAAATCACATTTTATTGACCCCTGTATGGTAATTTGTGTTACAATGGCAAACATACATACATTAGATACACAATTATAAACATATGCATACACAAATTAATACATAAATACAAACAATAATAATGCATAATATTAAACCGAAACAGGACAATTTCACAAACATGCCATTCCAGGTCGCCACTGTGCAGCACCCTGTTTTTTTGTTTAGGATTGGGGGTTTTTTGGAGTTAGGGTTGTCGTGTCTTGCTCAAGGACACACTCAAGTGAGCACCCATCTAACCCCGTGTCACCCACACTTCCTTGAAGTGGCTTTTGTTTGAATCTGAACTCAATACTGACTTAGCCACATGAACTCCCACCTGTTCATGATATGACAATCCTGTGTTCTAACAACAGCTTCCCACTCCCTTTCAAGAGACCTGTCTAAGATGGCCACTTTTCTGCCGGACAATGCGCTACTTTATTTGTTTTTGTTTTTGTTTTTGTTTCGCTCGTAACAGAATAAGGTCATATGAGCGCGCGGTATACACCTAATATTTTTAGTTGGTAGGAAATTTTGAATTTAGCCCGGGTGGCGGCCGAAGCCTACTCTTATCGATTTTAGACCACCAAGGGATCTCTAGCGTGCGCAACTTGCACACGGCCCCTCCGAGATTTTTCGCAATTGTCCGAGAAGGCTAGGTGTAGATCTTTCCTACCAGAAGATCAGGGGTGTGGCTGAAAGACAGCAGTAAGAAGAAGCGATGGAGTAGCAGTAGAAAGGATGCAGAAAGAGTCAGGAGCCCAGAGGAAGGGGTACAGGAGGTGATGGGGTGGGGGCAGAAAGAGGAGACGAAAGCAGACGAAAGAACAATGCTAGAGAGCAGGAAATGAGGCAAAATGAGACAAATTTAGAGAAGTAAATTTTTCGGTCGCTACCCGGGACCTTTTGAATGAGAGGCCAACACCTTAACCTCTCGGCCACGAGAGCCCCCTGCGCTACCTTAGAATAACAAAGTTCTGTCTGACATGTTGGCCGTTTTGAGTTACTCAGACAATGCGATAAAAAAAAACCAAGTTAAATGTTCTACTACCACAATCAAAATTGTAAAATTATTTGGATTCGTTATCGAGATATTCAAAGCTTTGCGTTCGAAAAGCTGGACATAGTGTGATTTGTCAAAACTGGGTACTGAGCAGGCAATAGAAGTTTGTAATTCTAGAGTAGTAGTGATTTGTACAAACGGCAGATTTTCACTTCACCATAATTTGTATTTTTTCTGTAATACCAACATGACACTCTTCTAGAGGACCACCTGTTTAAGATGGCCACTCTTCTGCTCGACAAATTGCTACATTAGAATTACAAAGTTCTATAATCTGCTTAGTACATCGTTTTGAGAAATCTGACGTAAGCACTTTTTAGTTTCACTACGTGCAAAGCCTTTTCGAATACAAGTTTTTGAATATCTTCAGAATGACTCCGAATAATCTTACAATTTTGATAGAGCAGAAAGAACATTTGACTTCATGGTCTTAGTAACTCAAGATGGCTCAAAATATTATATATAATTTTGTGATTCTAAGGAAGTAAATGGGTGATTGCCATAGAAATGTTTGACTGTATAGCGTTCTCTGGTCAATCGATATAATGCTTGACTCTAGCAGG
>NW_004797887.1:29313-30469 GCF_000002075.1 Aplysia californica | reverse complement strand
TCCGGTTTTTTTTGCCTCTGTTTCTCTGTCGTACTCTCTCTCTCTCTCTCTCTCTCTCTCTCTCTCTCTCTCTCTCTCTCTCTCTCTCTCCGTCTCACTCCTTGCCCTAGGGCCATACAGTTTCCCCCTTTTAGTGCCGCTATAGTTCTATAGTGTACATCTATGCTGAGGGCTTGGACTTGACCGTAGAATAGATCTAGATCTAGATGAAAGAAGAATCGGGAAAGATTTCTATAAGTCCGGTACAGTGGTCTCCAGAATCCGTATGTAGATCTAGATCTACACGTACATAAATAAATTCCAACCGAATAACAAGCCAGCAGAGAATGATTTCCTTTTTCTTTAAAAAAAATCTTCCACTCACACTAGAATTTAATTTAGTTTAGTTAGACCTAGATCTAGTATCTAGCTAGATAGAATGTAGATCTAGATCTACATTAGATATAATCTAGTATTTAGTAACCCATCATCATCATGCCCATGTAGATCAGTGTGGAAATAATACATCTAATGGGCCTGTCTGTTCTCAGTGTCACTGGGAATAGTTTCTGGGCCTATTCCCAGTGAAAGTGGGAATAATTCTTCCTTAGGCCTAAGCTCAATTGCCAGTGGTTTCTCGGCCTGTCACTGGGAATAGTTTCTGAGCCTATCCCCAGTATCACTTGGAATAGTGCTCCAGCAGACCATATCACATTCAGAAACATTCTCAGCTACCCGGGAAACAGTACAAATTATAACATAAATAAGTGTCAATGCTTAGAGGTGTGACTTGAGATTAACATACTAAAAAAAATATTTTTTAAAAATTAATGAGGACAAAAAAATGATACATGTTTGATTGAAAAAAAAGAGCAAACCACACCAAGGCACCCGCTAACCACACACCATTTTTTCATTTCTTGTGTGGTCATGGAGATTTCCGATCAGTAGACACAGCTCAACACGCAGAAGACCCAAGTTCGATTCCTGAGTAGCGGGAACGATTTTTTCGAGTATCACCGTCATTCTGTTAGGACGTAGTATCTCTTTCAGCTTTGGTTGTTCCTTGCAGGGACGAAACACGCCCGCCTTCTAAATAATCTAAACGTATGTCGATTTTTATTTTTTGTTTCTTTTGTTGTGTTTTTAAAAAATAATTTCTTTTTAAAATTTTTAT
>NW_004797887.1:23711-27877 GCF_000002075.1 Aplysia californica | reverse complement strand
ACACACACACACACACACACACACACACACACACACACACACACACACACAAACACAAACCGCCTACTTACTTTATTTCATTAGTTGATCCTGACCTCACATAATAATACTACTTCTGCGGTATCTCGCAGACTATTCTCTGCTTTGAATGAATTAATCACTCATTGCAATCATATCTGCTCTTACGACAACCTGCCAATGACGATCACCTGTACTAACAATCAGTTTCAATTCCCCCTCCCCTTTATTCTTTTCTACTATATTGTGATGAGACTGTCCAAGACGGACACCGGACACCTGTTTAAAACGATCACTTTTCTTCTAGATATTGGGAGGCGATTTTACACAATTCCAACTGTATCTCGCTACCTCAGTTACAAAGTTCTATCTTCTCAGGACCAAGTTTTGGGAAATTTGACGTCAGGCCAAGGACTACTATACTAGTATAGTAGTCCTTGCGTCAAGCATAATATTATAGAGTTTAACATCATGTCAAGCTTTTAAAAAAATGCAAATCTTAGGGTATCTTGATAACGACTCTGAATAATCTTACAATTTTGACAGACCAGATAGAACATTGAGTTTCCGACCTCATGGTCTAAGTAACTCAAAGCAGCCAGAAATGTAAGACAGAACTTTGTAATTCCTTGGTTGCAATTTACATAGTGTGTGGAAACTGTTTGATCAGACAAACCAATATGTATCACAACACCGTGGAATTGGTCGCTTTTAAGGACAGGCAGGCTAAGCCAGATTTCGGGAGTTTCCAGAAATATTGACCTACACCAAAAGTGGGCAGTGCCCTAGCTATAGAAGAAGTCTTGTTTCATTGGTGTGTATATTTGTTTGGTTATAGAGAAAAACTCCTCTTGTATTTCAAAGAAACTGAACAAGGGGGACACGTTTTTACTTTACCTTCGATTCTCTCAAAAAAGCATTTTTGGGGATAGCCCCCTTGTGCTTAAAAGCGACCAATTAGACACTCGTCAACTTTTGGTAATATGGAGTTATTGATATCATCATAACGCCGGTTCATTTCCCTTGCTTATAATAGTGAAAATGTCCTTAAACCTTGAATCATGAGACACTGTTTCTTTTGCAGTTTAAATTACGTAGGGTCGCCTTGTGAAAAAGCGAGAAAAAGGCCGCCAAAGTTTGATTACTTTCAAAACTTGAACATCCCTCGGAACTGCAAATTTACAATATTTTAAGTGGGCTTTGGTCAACGTTTAGTGTCAGGATTAAGGTTAGGATTAGGGTTAGGGTCAAGAATAGCATCTGTGTTATTTGTTTCAGTTTATATACGTAGATCAACAAAATTAATATAACATTAACTCTTACATGGGGGTTTCCTCACATGGACAAGACCTTATAATTTGTAGCCTACTTTCTGTTTCTATTTAACCTCCGACAAATTAAAGATTTTGAGTTCAATTTTCAATATCAGCCACATGTATTAAACTAAATACATGAAAGTAAATGGTAAATAATGACCAGCATGTTGATAAACATGAGATCATTCTTCAGTCTGAGATATCAGTTTCTATTCGCGATAATGGAAAAGTTAACATTTTGTTTCCCTGTCAAGTGGACTAAAAACACCGATTTGTCACTCAGCACTAACCTAAACAGTGACTCAAAGCGGACAGGGTCGGTGCAGGATCCCGTGTGGGGCAAGGTCGCGAAGGCTTAACGGGAAACGAAAGTTTGGACAGATCAAGATCACCTCTGAATAACAAACAATAAGTGTTCACCGTTCTCTCGGATAAAGCCGTCTCGGTGAAAGTAAACTTGAGCTCTCCACCAAGAAGAAGTGGGACCTCCAAAATTAACATACATATCCGATATGACCGAACCAGTTGGGTAAAATCGTGTAAAGTGGATTTCTCAAAGATGTTGCGGGAATCGAGCTGGGTCTCGATCCCCCAAGTGGCGCTAATAGTCTGGTGATTAGGCTACCGGACCCGTAATCGTGAGATTGTGGGTTTGGGGGTTCGAGCGTCAGCTCGGCCCGACGCTGTGTCCTTGGGAAAAGCTCTTTGCACGAATTTCCAACTTGTTTCAGGCCTTTAAGAGATGAATGTTAATCTCTGAGGTCATGCTCCCGTAATAACCTTATAGTGTTGATAGGAGCGTTACACCTATACCATTTCACCATTTTTTCGAACCCACGAACCTGTAGTCTCACGATTACGAGTCCGGCTGTCTAACCACAAGGCTAACGACGCCACGAAAGGGATGGGATGTTGTTTTAATACGAGTAACCAATTTCACTTTTTATTGTTGACTCATAGAAAAAAAAACATCAAGGTACAAGATAAAAACCAAGGAAGACCTGGATCGGGTGTTAAGGGTATCCTAAAAACATACAATATTCCACCCAACCAGGCCATTCAACTTGTTAGAGACAAAAAGCTCGTTCTCCCCTCGACGCCCTAGAGGAACAAGATGACGGACGAAGTAAGTAAGTAAGACTGATAGAAACGATAACAAAGTAAACCCTGTAGGAAAGTCAATAGAGAAAGAAAGGGGGAAACAATCGATAAAACAACAAAACAAGCAAACAAAAAGCTCAGAGGAAAGGAAGTGACAAGTCTACCGCTCTCTCGACAGATTATACTGAATGTGCATGATGCAGGTGCATGTCCAAACTCGTTCAAGCCAGGTCTTTCTGAATCGATGAACGTCTACCATACCAGTGACACCCTCCAGCCGCTCGTTACTCTCGTACAATAGACAGTTCTCTGGGTTCGACCCCAAAATGGGCACCGCTTCGTCGAATAGGAAACTTGAACCCTTTTATCCACAATTTCTAAGTTACCGTGCCATAACGTTGGGGAAGACACTCGATCGATTTAGCTGAATGTGCTTGACGCATGTGCAGGGCCAGAGTCTTTCTGAATCGATATCAGTCTACTGTACATTTTTTCTTAGGTAGGAGTTTCATGTCACCATTGACACAATTGGGTTTATTTAGAAGGTGGGTTGTTTCGAGCCTGTCTGACTGTGCCAGCCCGGACTGAGAGGGATAACGTCTAAGTAGAAATGCCGCTATAATCGATAAAAACTGTTCTCATACGGCATCAACTCCAGATCTTCTGGTGTCACAGCAGAGTACCTACCCACTTCACAGAATCTGGTCAGACCGAACAAGATTCGGTATCTTTGGAACAATCAAGCTTGGTTTGGTAGGAAGTGGGGTATTTCGCGTTACGTTCCCAAATTGATGCTTAAGTAGTCAATCATCGGAATAGCCCCCATTCACACCCCCCCCCCCTCTTCCATCCGGAAGCACACAAAGATGCACTTTCTCACACAGATATAACTAGATTTCACGGGAAGGAAAATGTCAATTATTTCTTTATTGCGGACCACAGACTTAATTTGTTCTAAATGTGCACTGTGGTATAAGTCTGGTATGCTGCGTAAGGCATTATTTGAATCAATTTGATGCTGAATGGAGAGCAAAAAGCAAAAACAAAAAACAAAAAAGAGGGAGGGGGAGGAGTGTGCTGTGCAAATTCAACTATATGGAGATCGGTGTTTTGCCCTTTATTTGGGCGTATAGGGTGTACGCACTTTCACAGAGAAGTGTTCATAGAAAGAACAGAAGGATGGCTAAGGATGAAAGGCAACAGATTTAATATAATTTTACATCAAAGGACAACAGTATGAAGATTAAGGTGGAGAAAACGGCAAAACTCCTTTGGCGTAATCCCAACACAAACCCGTTTGCTATTGAATTAAATATCTAACTTTTCCTTGCATCCGATTCTGCACTTCCAATTTATCCGACAAGTATACATTAAGTTTAACAGTCTATTCCCACAGAAGGCTCTTGTATCTTAAGGACTTTCCCCAAAGAAAAAAAAAAGGGTATGTAACAGGGGTCTGTTAGTTTTCTGAATGGCCAGTCAATGAGACCCCGTTGTTGCAAGCGGTGGGAAAAGAGGGGGCTTTGATTTTGTGGGGGACGGGGGGATCGGGGCGGGGGAGAAAAAGGGGAGGGGGCGGGGCAGTTATTTATTCTCAATGTGAGATGTTTGAGGAGTATCGGGTGACTGTGACGGTCGTAGCGACCGCTACGGAGACACGTAATGGAAATGAGGGGACAGGAGAGTAGGGAAAGGGAGTGAGAGTTAGGACAGTGGATAAAGACAGTTATG
>NW_004797887.1:20183-22984 GCF_000002075.1 Aplysia californica | reverse complement strand
GTGTGTGTGTGTGTGTGTGTGTAAATCTATATTTTGAAGGGGGAAGAAGGTATAGGGGTTATATTTGTAAAATACTAACGGTTTACTGTAGGTAAAATTTATTTAAAGGACATGTTATAGTGCAATATAGGTCGTGTTTCACGCATCTATCGACATAATAAAGATAATTTCGGAAGCAGGTTTGATACTTCAGAATCGATCTCAGGTCTTCTGCATGCGACGTTGAACTGTCTAAAACTTACACATAAAACACTGGACCAAGAATTTAAAAAACAATATTAACAAAAATGAAGAAAGAATGCCTGAATGAAGAAAAGAAAGGTATAAGGAGAACAGCGTTATGGAAAATCTGAGTCAAGTGCTTCTGACCTATATGTTGCTTGTAAGTAACGTATAACCATTTGTTATGTTGAAATCTTTTCTGAATTTCACTCAGAAATATGAACAAAACTATGGGCAGTTAATCTTTATTTTTAAAGCTATTTTTGGATTATCTTGAAGTTGTTTCTATTCTCTGACGAGGGTCAAATTCAATGTGCCCTTAATGAGACAAAATTAATGAAGGAGGACTCTTTAAAATTTACATCTATATTTTGTTCATAACAAAAGAAAGAAAAGATCTGCCCGGAGGGACTTGCACAGATTGCTGATAAATTTAAAAAAAACCTATTTCTAAACACAACATTTTCGAAAAATAAATATTTCTTCAGTTAGGCGATAAAACGGCAGATTCATTTAAAAGAATTATCGATTAAGCGGGCCAGGCGCGAGTTGCGGTGGGTACAACAATCATGGCTGCCGTAATCAAGGGTCGCGGTTTGCGTACCGTACGTTTGTACGTACATACGTCGCTCGTGGACAGACGGAGCGAATTGGAGGAGAAGGCAAGCTGGCCATCACGTCAAAGTGGCCCCGAACGAGGAGGCTACGTAGGAGCTACGAACCCAACGGACGCCGGTCCCGCGAACCCCAAACGTCCGCCAGGCTATAGACTAGGCTATCCGGGTATGTTATTATCTCTCAGCAGCCAGGCGGATCTCGGCAAAACTTGTTTTCTTCTTGTGCATTCCTACGCCGTGCCTCCGGATAATAAGGTGATCTGTTCGCTCACTTACCGGCTAATGGACTGGCTATTAGCAGGCGGATAATATGCGTGGTAATAGACCGACTATTCACAGGAAGATTATTATTATTATTATTATTATTATTAAGTGTATTATTATTATTATTAGGTGTAGTATTATTATTAGTATTATTATTATTAGGCGTAGTATTATTAGTATTTTTATTACTATTATTATCATCATCATTTTATTTTTTTAAATTTGTTTTTTAAATACATTTCTTCACGTTTTATTAAACAGTTTGATCACATAATAACAACAACAATAAATTCACATAATATCAAATAATCTATTTTCCGAAATACCCCCCCCCCCAAAAAAAAAAATAGAAAAGAAAAGAAAAGCAACCAAAAAACAAATTCCTCAGGTTTCTTCTCTGCATTCTTCCTATGTGCCACAAGGTAAAAAAACGAGATGATCTGTTGGTTCACTTGCAGGGTAATGGACGGACTATTTGCAGGAAGATACCGTACC
The DNA here is from genome assembly GCF_000002075.1 of Aplysia californica. NCBI lineage: Eukaryota > Metazoa > Mollusca > Gastropoda > Aplysiida > Aplysiidae > Aplysia > Aplysia californica. Next base: position 21,386 of record NW_004797887.1, on the reverse strand, counting down.
TATTCACACGATAATAGACATTCTATTCACATGACATTTATTTTCTTTTTCATTTCTTCGTCGTGACTCTTGGAAACAACATAATTTTTTTTTGGGGGGGGGATCTATTCTTACACTTACACGGTAATAAGATGGCTGTTGACAGGAAGATATTATTGTATTTTCACCCAAAATAGACGGTTTATTCATAATTATAATGTTAGACCAAGGGAGCTTTCGTCGTGGACAATCTTCCACACAGTTGGATAACAATAGCTGATATGTTCTCCTAAAGTAAAGTGACGTTGTTTCCACATCCGATCAGGACACTGGGGATTGCCTTGTTAGTGAAACAACTTCCTGGGCCTTCGGCATAATATTGTTGTATGGTGGCCAGTTCCTTTCCACGCCGCCTTTACTTCTCCAACTCGAAGTCAGGTATCCATTACTGCTGGATGGGCAGGAAGGGGTGAAAAAAAAAATCTGTGTCCGAACCGAGGCTCGATCCCGGACTTTCCGCTTTGGAGACGAGCGCACTAACCGCCCCGCCACCTACAGTGTGATAAACTGACTATTCTGCGGAGGATTTTCAGTCTGTTCATTTGACAATAGACAATATATTCTCACGATCGTAAACAATCTATTCTCACGATCGTAGACACTGATCTATTCCTACGATCACAGACAATCTATTCTCACGATCATAAACAATCTGTTCTCACGATCATAGACAATCTGTTCTCATGATTCCAGACGATCTATTCACATGACAATAGACAGACACAGTTGTTTTCTTTCATGTGTGTTCCTTGTTACATTGTGATATTAATACTAATAGTAGGTGACATGGTGGTTCACTTTCAGAATAACAGGCTGATCACTCACAAGGAAATAAAGTCAATGTTCTCATGATAATAGCTATTTTCAAATTTTCTAGTTTAAAGACAAAGCAAGTAATTCTCTTCTTCTGCCTTCCTCCATACTTCTGGACATCTAAACGCATGATGTTAACATCTATGTTGTTTTTTTAAAGAATACAATACATATGTTAAAGGTTTTCTTTCAATGTTTGTGAGATTTTGAGATTTAGACAATGTGAGTGTTCGTGTTGAAAAAGCGATGTGAATGATATACTGATTTTAACAATTAACCTTGACTTATGTAGCCATTTTGAAGAGACAGCTCGTGTCTGAGAGAGAGAGAGAGAGAGAGAGAGAGAGAGAG
>NW_004797887.1:16530-18248 GCF_000002075.1 Aplysia californica | reverse complement strand
TTTCCCCGCCCTCTCTCTACCTCCCTCTATATCTCTATCTCTCTATCTCTCTGTCTATCTTATCTATCTATCTATCTATCTATCTACCTGCATGCGTACGTGTGTGTGTGCGGGGAGGGGGGGGTGTTTGTTTGTCCATGAGTCCGTATACAATTCGTGAACACATACTTTGTCGCTCATATCTGTTTTGTGTATGTGTTTGCTTTTGTTTCTGTCCATACACAACCCCTTCTCACACACCCCTCGACCCGGAACGCGCGTGCAGGCTGGAGAGGGTGTTTATGTGAGCCCATCTGTTTATCTACGTTTTTCCTACGTGTATAAAGCTTCCATTCCAAAACGTACTATGTACTAATCTGGGGATTTTCAGAAAACCACAGCCATTCCGTAATCCTTTTTTAAGGTATTGTCGAAAGATTAGTTAGGGTTAGCGTTAGGGCTAGGATTAGGGTTAGTGTTACTGTTAGGGTTAGGGATAGGGTTAGGGTTAGTGTTAGCGTTAGGGTAGGATTAGGGGGAAAATAAAATTAAGATTAACATTGTGTGTTAGGATTAGGGTTTGGGTGAGCGATAAGATTTAAGGTTAGAGTTAGGGTCAGGTATCCTTCCATATTGTCATAATATTTGATATGAAGAAACTGCGTCATTTTATAGTTTAGTTTTGGTAGAATACGTTTTTTGTCTCAATTTTTATCAGTTTTTATTGTAAATGCATGTAGTGTGTTTTGCCATGGAGCTCCCCATATCACCCAGCGTTGATCATCAACAGGTTTCTGATCTAATCACGTCCGCTTCTTTTGAGGTCGTCTCCGTTCATTATATTCCTAAAAATCCCCCACCCCTCCCCCCACACACAATCCCAGCCCAACCCCATCCCCACACAATCACACAATGACTCATCACTTGACGGATAACATCAATGAACTTTTAATAATTCAACGTGGTTACAAGTGATGACGACATCAACTGAAATGAAATGAAAGACACAAGACAGTGATGTAGAACGGAATGAAATGATGAGTGATTGCACTGACAAATGAATCTAGACCTGCATGCATGAGTCCCCGAGGGGCGCAGAGTGATGATGATGATGATAGGGCATGAAGTGATGAATAACACTAATAATACAGCTACAACACACACATACACACACATACACACACACACACACACACAAACACACACATACACACAAACACACGCACATAATTACACCTCACCCAAACTAACACAACCACACTCCACCCCACCCTACACGATCACACCCTATCACAACCGCACACCCGACCGAATCACACCCCCACACAATCACACTCCACACCACCCTCACTCACCCTGGTCGTCTCATTTGAGGTAGGATGAACCTCATTTTATTAGATAAAAGGTTTCAAATCGAAGAGTTTCATCGGTTGACGTTGTTTGAAATTTTACATTTATAATTATATATTATGGTTGAGAATTTGATACTTTCACTCACTCTGTCTATCCTCCTCCTTCCATCCTTTGCACCAGGTACAGACAGACACAATCGAGTACGCTCACATTTTTCCATCATGTGCATCTTTCGACAACACAGTCGTAATTGTTCCTCCCTCCCCCAACCTTCTCTACCCCTCCGCTTCAATCTTCTCATTCCCCACCCGCCGCCATCTTCTCTTTCTTCTCCCCCCTCCCCCGCCCTCACTCCCCTTCTCTTTTAATCTGTCCTCCCCTCCCCC
>NW_004797887.1:10142-12956 GCF_000002075.1 Aplysia californica | reverse complement strand
ATCCTCCACCGCCATTCCCCCTTGCCAACCCCAGCCCTTATTTTATCTTAACACCTCCTTTCACTCCCCCCCCCCCCCTCTAACAGTTCCTCCACTCCCCCCACCCACCCATATTTCCACCCCCCGCCAACTTTTTCCCTTACCCTCTTCTTTTGCTTTCAAGTTATTTTCCTTCGAAGCATGAATAATTATTACCCTTCCACAATAACCCCACCCCCACCCTCTCTTGTGAATAAAGCATAGGGTTTTTGATAGATTTCCTAAAGCTTTCCCAGTATTCTATAGCAACATTAGACACGAGAAGTGACGAGAATACCTTTTAGAAATAAGAAGGGAGGGGTGTTGGGGGGGGGGGGTAGGAGGGAGTCGAGGAACCGGTAATAAATGTGTCTCGACGTGGTGGAATCAGGCCTTTTCTCATTTTATGGGCATGTAGAGTTATTGGTATCATCTTAACGTTTGTTAATTAGTCTTGCTTTCGATGAAAAAAATACCCATTTATCTTGAATAGATATCAAGATATTATTTGCGACTGAAGGAGGTTGACTGGTCTCAACGGCAAAATTAGTGAGAAAATGGCGCAAAACTTTGGTGCTTTCCAGAGTTTGAGAGTCCTTAGAAACTAAAACTTTATTTTTGTGCCTTTAATCAACATTTTTCAGTAACAACCTCATAGAAATGTGCTTTTAGCTATACATGAAACGTACAAGGCCAACAAAACAAAACAAACATTTTTTTATGAATGGATAAAATTGCCAAACTTGCGGAAAAAGCCGGTTTCTTCAATTTCATTATTTTGACATGCGCCTGATTTCACCATGATGCCAAACACATGTTGATGAATACTTCAAGGTTTTCAGTGGGATTTATTATGCTTATTTGTTCTTATGTGGAACTGCGCAATAAATGCGCTTGTTGTTATGATATCAAAGGTCAATATACACAGCAATATAGATTTACATGTATACTGACCTTACAAATTGCCATGTTTCAAGAGTGTGACATGAGCATAATAAAATAATATTATTTCACTGCTTCAATCTTCGCTGTCTTAGCATTTGCGATTTCATTTGCTTCGAACATGCATTTTAGTGGGTAAACAATGCTTCAGCCAAGAGATTTAAATATTTAGTGGTAATGAAATACGCATGCATTCAATCACACAAACACCCACACATAAACGCACACATAAACATAAACTCAAACACACATACACACACACTCACACTCTTTCTGTCTCTTCACATACACTTAGAGAAAAACACTCACACACACACACACACACACACACACACACACACACACACACACACGTACATGAGCTTGATGCCAGAGCTCCGTTATGGTTTCTCAGGCGTATTTTACAACCCAGTTTGTTATTTCTACCTACGTTAAATAGTTCAATTTGAAAATGACTTGAGCGTATTCACAGTAACAAAAATAAACAAGGGTAATAATTTTCGTACGGCATCTTTCAAACGCTGTCCAAATGTATGTGTTTTCCTGACTAATAGGAGATTAGGAGAACGGAAATCTCACCAGAAGGTGGAAAAAAGAGGGGGGGGGGTGCAGGAGTGGGTAGTTATTTGTTTTTTAGAAATTCTTTAAATAGCATTAGTAATTTCGTATGTAATGTATATTTTGTGGATGGTTTTTTAATTTTTTAAATTTTTAATCCCTGTCGACAAAATTTTAGATCACTTAGGAGTAGGATTTCAACCCTGCCTGTCAGAGCCAACCGGGATCAGAAAGATGCAATTTCCCAGGGGAAAGACCGAGATACTCGATAAGATTCTTTCCACGCATGAATCAAACTCGCGTCTTTTGCATGCAGCGAGAAAGGGTCTACTAACTACACCACAAACACAGGTGTTTTTTTCATAAGCAGTGAAGAGAACAAAAAATGTCAATAAAGTATGAGTTAAGGCAGAAATATGAAATAGAATGGATCATTAGTCATTGTTCATTGTAAATGTTTTGAAGTCTTTTCACAAGTAGCAAATCACAGCAAACAGAAATTATCTTGCAATATCAACAGAAAACAAAAAATGTACTTTTGATATCTACATAACCTTCAATAAATGCTCTTATACGATAATAATCTTGAAACAAGCAACCCTCCCCCCAAAAAGGGGGAAAAAAAAAGAATGCAGCCAACTCCCCCCCCCTCCCCAAACAAACAAACCAAAACAACAAAAACAACAACAAACAAAATAAACAAAACAAACTCACCAACAACAAACCCCCCCCCCCAAAAAAAAAAAAAAAAAACCACACAAAAAACAACGCATCAGCTAACAAGAAAAAAATAAAGAAAGTCAAAACCAGAAACCAATGACAAGAAAAACCTGGTCGGAAAAAGTTTTGATCAGACAGGATCTGACACGAATCGTTTATAATTTCTCAGCTCTGGTGCATGAGCCATCTTCCCCTCCCTATTAAAACCCTTTGAAAAAAATTAATTCGGAGAACAAGACGTTTATAAATAGTGATGAAATCCGACATGGAAAGTACAATTACGATAATACATTGAATCCTAGGTAGCAGCTCGTTCACTGTATTTTTTTGTTTGAAGTTTGTCCAGCAGAATAATCATATTATAAGAATATAATAATAATAATAATAATAATAATAATAATAATAATAATAATAATAATAATAGATAGCATTTGTATAGCGAATATCCCCGCTCAACAGCCCGCTCTATGCGCTTTACACTATATTATTACCCCAGCAGACCATAGAACACTCCGAAACGTTCTCAGCTTCCCGTGAAGTATACAGTGCAAGCAGCTGATTAAGCGCTCAAACACT
>NW_004797887.1:5868-10042 GCF_000002075.1 Aplysia californica | reverse complement strand
ACAAACTGACAAGATCTTTCGCTGTCTATAGCCGGGTACCCATTGTCACCTGGGTGAAGTGAGGAAAATTCGTATAAAGTGCCTTTCCCAAGGACACAACGTCGGGCCCCTGACGGTATTCGAACCCACGACCTTACGGTTGCGAGTCTGAGAGCCTAACCACTAGGCCACCGACGCCACATTATGCGTAATCAGATGTGTTTCTTTCCTTTTTTTCTTTCTTTCTTTCTTTCTTTCTTTCTTTCTTTCTTTCTTTCTTTCTTTCTTTCTTTCTTTCGGTCTTTCTTTCTGTCTTTTTTTCTTTTTTTCTTTCTCTGTCTCTCTCTTTCTCTGTCTGTCTCTCTCTCCCTCTTCTTCTCTCTCTTCATCCTTTTCAGTTTATTTCTCTCTCTCTCTCTTTCTTTCTCTCTCTCTCCCCTCTCTCCCTTTCTCCCTTTTCACCCTCTCTCCTTCGTCCCTCTATCCCCTTTTCTCTCTTATTCTTTCCCTCCCTACCTTGCTCGACCTACCACCTCCCTCTACTCTTGTAAAATAGAAAATTAGAAGAGTTACACAAGAGTAGCAAACACAAAAAGAAATAAGGATGAGATAACAGAACGATAGATGTTTGATTTAAAAGAATGGGCAAATAACACCAGAGCACCCGCCAACCACCCCGACACCGTAAAGGAACAGAGGAAGGAAAACAGAAAGTACGTGGTTCGATGGCCTAGAAATTAGGCTCTAAGACTCGCAACTTAAGTAGTTCCTTCGAATCCCGTTAGGGGTACAACATTGTGTCATTGGGAACGGCACTTTACACGAATTTTCCTCACTTCAACCTGATGGGAATGAGTACCCAGATATAGACAGTGGAATACTTTGTCAGTTTGTTAGCGTTTGAGCGTTTAATCAGCTGCTTGCACTTTTATAATATTAAGCTTCCATGGAAGCTGAGAATGTTTCTTAGTGTTCTATGGTCTGCTGGGGTGATAACAGTGTAAAGCGTAGGGCTTGCTGTCGAGCGGGTATATATTCGTTATACAAATACTATTTACTATTATTATTATTATTATTATTATTATTATTACCATTATTATTATTATTATTATTGTTATTATTAAGTCCCTCTTTTGCACGGGAAACTGGACCGTTCCCGTTTTTCAGATGAGCCAGACTGTCCGTCCAGTAAATAAACACAGACATAAGAAAAGCACTGCAAAAAATTATCTCCCTTTCTCTGAAGATGATTCTCCTCCAGATTTTTTTGTGAAAGAAAAAGGAACAGAAAAAAAGAAAGAAAATATAGGAACCTAATCTAAAAAAGAGCCAAGCGCTCATGCCAACGGGACGGTTCCCCACTTTCAGATACCCCCACACCGTCCTCGTAAACATTGGCATAAGGAATAGATTACCTCCTCTTTGCCAAAGATGATCCTCCTCGAGATTAATAATACTAAAACAAAACAAAATAAAAACGCAAGAGCTCCTGTCTCTCCTGTTGGGCGAATAAAAAATGTAGGCTACCCAAACGTTTTTAGGATCTGTACGTCCCCACTCGCTCACGTTCTTGATCATTAGTGATAAGTTATGCGCCATTGCATGGCGATTCACATCATAACACAGCTGCTAAATCTAGCGAACAGAACTCAAAACAAATACATGGCAGCAGGGGGCACTGCGGCTCTGGCTCAACAGGTTTTGCTTGTGTTTGCCTGTCAACCCGGAGGTCCGGATTTCGAACTCCGTCGCCGTTTTTAAAAAAAGATTTAAACAGTGCCCAGAACTGGCAAACAACAGTATCTAGACATAGCTGGTGGCTGATGACTTTATAAAAAATCATTGATGGGAAGTAAACGGATATCGATTGTAGGATCATCCATAAATACATTCATTTAGTAAGGGTTCTCATATCTTTGTCTCAGCGTAAGTAGAATCGAGTACGTAGTTGTGGTTGGTTGACTGGTCCTTGTGTTGCAAATGCCGTAAAACCAATACTTAACTAAACTAGCACGTAGTCGTCTCCTTTTACTTTTTTATTTTCTTATTATTTTTTGTAAGCGTTTTACGGCGTCCACACTGCAAAAGGTTATATGAGCGCGCGGGACACTCCGAACTTTTCAGTGAGTAGGAAATTTTGAATTTAGCCCATTTGGAGGTCGAAGCCTACTCTTATCGATTTTGGACCACAATGGAATCTTTAACGTAGGCAACATGCACACGAGATCTCCGAGATTTTTCGCTCTTGTCCGAGAAGCCCAGGTGTAGATCTTTCCTACCACAAGATCAGTGGCGTGGCTGAAAAACAGCAGTGAGAAGGAGCCAAGGAGTAGCAGCAAAAAGGCAGCTGAAAAATTCAGGAGGCTAGAGTAGGCGGCAAAGGGGGTTAGGTGTTGAGGGCAGAAAGGGGAGACGAAAGCAGACAACAGAACGTTGTTAGAGAGCTGAAAAGGGGATGAAAGGAGAACATTTTAGAGAGGTAAATTGTCCGGCGGTATGCAGATTTAAACCCGGGACCTACTAAATGAGAGACGAAAACCTAGTCTTCTACAATAAGGACAGCACCTTTCTCAACTCACGGGTGGACGTTTTCGTTCGCCGAAGATTCCTTGGAGAGATTCTAAAACTGAAAAGAATACACCCTTGCAGGTAAAATTTAAATCTTGATCCTACCCAGAGCTGAAGACACTCGGTCTGTAAAAGTAATGTATGAGCATCTTCGAAGATGGCACGTGTTTGCCTGTCTGGTAAGAGATGGTTGTACGTTCTATGTAGATGTATTTAAAAAAGAAAAAGTTTTTGTTAAGGCGCTCGCAACTGCATAAGGTCACATGAACACGCAGGACACATTAAGCATTTCCAATCGGTAGGGAATTTTAAATTTTGACGCTTGTGTTAGCCGAAGCCTACTCTTTTCCTTGTTGGACCACCAAAGGATCTTTAACATGCGCAACTTGTTCACGGGACCGCCGAGATTTTTCGCTTTTATTCAAGAAGGCTAGATGTTAGACCTTACCTGTCATGAGATCAGGGGTGTGGCTTAAAGACAGCAGTAAAAAAGAGCCAAGGAGCAGCAGTAGAAAAGCTGCAGAAAGAGTCAGGAGCCCAAAAGAGGGAGCAAAAGAGGTGAGGGGGTGAGGGTAGAAAGTGGAGACGAAAGCATGTGAATGGTAGGGATTTTAGAGAAGAATATTTTCCGTCTCTATCCGTATTCGAACCTGAGACCTATTGCATGAGAAGCAAACACCGAAACCTCTAGACATGAGACTCCCCCCCCCCCCCACCCGCACATACTGTGTAGTCCTCTGTAAATGTCGAGGCTGCCAACCCTATCCGTGCGTCCATGTGTCGTGTTTTACTGTCGTATCCATACGACGTGGGGAATTCTGTGCCTCCACTTTCAAAAGAGGAAATTTACTCGTTAATCCGATTCGTACACTTTGCATAGCAGTCTGTCAAAATTATTGTTTGAGAAATATTGAAATTTTGAAAGAGATCTTCATACTAGAAGTATTCTAAAATGTGAAGAATACGACCTCGGGGGGTGCAAAATGAACCCAGGGCGTACGGATAGGGTTAAAGTTTTCTCTCTCCTGGTGCAGCATAATACGTTGTTTCCACAGAGCTATAAGAATATGCACACTCATTTACAAAGCCCATTTTTTCTTCACACCAGACTTGAACGATATTTTTCGGGTTTTCCCGTAAATCCCTTAGGGATTTTCACATCCTCAGGGCCCACTGAGGTTTATTTTAACGCACCTGTCCTTCACACCCCCCCCCCCCTCTTTTCCATTCTTCCCCTTCCCCTCCTCCACCTTTTATGCACCTCCCACCCCCCATCCCCTGGCCATCTTCCTCTCCTTCCTTTCACCTCCATTATCTATGTCCCCACTGCCAGCCCCTTTCCATCCCCTTTTTACTATAGAAAATGACGCATGCAGTTTTGTGACATTAAAATGCGCACGCAGAGCAAACAGTTCCTTCCTTCAGCATCCATGAAGTCGTTGTATCTTCGGGTTGGCATCTTCTGTCGAGCCCTTGCCAAAAGATTACGTTATCTCTCTCAACTTCTCTGAAGGGTTAATTATCTGTTACTCTCTATGATTGCTTTTCTCTTCGATTGTGCATTTGTACATACATGTATTATTATGTGTGGATGGTTGGTTAGCACTCTGGTGCACTTTGCTTCTCT
>NW_004797887.1:2183-3447 GCF_000002075.1 Aplysia californica | reverse complement strand
CACCCACCCACACACACTCTTTCTGATATAATATCCTAATGTACACAGACACACACAATCATCAAACACAGACCTCCCATAACGCAACATCAACAAAAAGCAACAAAAAGCCCCAACAACAACCAAAAAAACCCAAACAAAAAAGCAGAGAAAACACAATATACGATCGTAATAATCATTTCACGGCCACTGGTTCTCAGGTAAGCCTGTGTGGGTGTGTGGGTGTGTGGGTGTCTATCCCTTCACTCGCCGGCACGCCGTCACTTTGATATGGCATACTTTTTCCCGCCTGTTCTCCGTATCATTATCCTCTCTACTTGATCGTGCTACGTGCACTCACCATGACCCCGGATAATGAGACGCTTTTGTCGACCCGACGAACAAGCAATAACAACATGCACACGATCTAAATGTGCCACGACGTGTTGGAATCAGGCGCACGTCAATATTTTGGGCATTATGTTGGAGATACCTATACAGCCGGCTGCACTTGTGTTGAACTCGCTGTGTGTGTGTGTGTGTGTGTGTGTGTGTGTGTGTGTGTGTGTGTGTGTGTTTGTTTTACGGCGCTCGCAACTGCTTAAGGTTATATTATGAGCGCGTGGGTCACATAAACATTTTTAGTTTTGGTAGGAATTAATTAATATTTTTTACCCGGGTGGCGGCCGAAGCCTACTCTTTACGAATTTTGAACTCTCTAGAGAAGATCTTCTGATACCTTTGTCTTTTGGCAGGTGTCTTTTTCTTGGGTCTAAGCGCCTTTTCTTTTTTACAGGTTCCAACGATTAAGTTGAACTTCGGATGAGTTGATCTTGTTTTCATTCCCGAGAAGACCTCAACCAATCCATAGTAGACTGTATCATCAAAAAGTTTATTTATCTGCTTTGTTCTTAGTGAAAAAAAACGTGTCTCCTTTGCCACAGTGGTCAAGGTTAACTTTGATTGAAGGAGATGGATTGGGGCCGGTAGTAGCCTGCTGTTAGAGATAAAATTAGAGAGAAAATGGCTGCCAGAGATTGATAACTTCCCAAGGTTCCATGTGAGCCTTGAAGATCACACATTTACATTTTTTGTGTTTTTGATAAATAATTTTTTCCTTCAGTACAACCCTCACGGAAAAGTATTATAAATGAATGAAAAGGGAATGGAGCCAATTTTTAAAAAAAATTCATAAAAACTTCTGATTTTAAAAAAATAAATTTTTTGGTAAAGTGTTTTACGGCGCTCGCAACTGCATAGGTCATATGAGCGCACGGGACACATC
>NW_004797887.1:0-1123 GCF_000002075.1 Aplysia californica | reverse complement strand
CCCCCCATTTTCTGCACTCCACCCACCCCGAAATCCCCCACAAACAAACCCCACAAAAGCACCACACTTACAACCTGCCACGTATAAGAACATCAACCCGACTCACTCACTAACAAACCATTCCCCAGCATCTCTCTCTACGTGCGGTCTCCTAGATATCCGCCAAGGTTTATCTTGTGTCCACCTGTCGGATGAATTACCCCTCTAGGTTAGACATCTGCCATTTTTGAGGATTCGAAACTTTTTCAAGGGTCCTAAGCGTTGGTTGGTGTTCGATGAACATAATATATTCGAATATCAAATACGATATTATTTTTCTTTTCAAGTAATTAATTGTTTGGTAAGTGTTTTACGGCGCTCGTAACTGCATAAGGTCTCTTGAGCGCTTTAGATAATTGTAATATATACGTTTTAGTTCACAGGATTCACTTGGATTCAACAGTCAAAATTTACTTATCACCCACCTATTCACCATCACTATTCACCGGCACATTGCGATAGGAGGACGTCACACCACCGTTTACAATGATTCCACTATCTAATAGGAAAAAGGAAGCTAACCGTGTACACCTACTGTTTATTTCCCGCAAAAGCATCTGTATTCTTTTACTCTTGAGCAAGTGAATATTATGTACTTAATAAAATAGGGATATTTCTTAGAGGAACTTTCATAATTTTTGTTTGGCTCCACTTCTCCATCTTAATGCTTTTACGTATATAATGAAAAGCCCTGACTTTACGACGGGATTAGAAAAATTAGATGAGAATACATAGCCCGTAAAAATTTGCATGGAATTCGAATAGCTCTGTCAAGCTTCGAATATATGTCAAGAGTAAATATAATCGCGAATATTGAGCAGTGAATTCGAATGGGCATGGCTCTACTCAAGGTAGGTCGACTATAAAAAAAAAAAAAGAAAAAAGAAAGAAAATAACCTCTTTTGGGTTCAGAAGCAGACAAAAGTTAATGTGGGTCTAGCACTTGATGAGTGTCTGTGTTTATGTGTGTTCCTTCATGTGTTTATGTTACGGAGTTTGGGTGAGTCTGTTTGGTGGTCCTTTAAAGCGAGTTCATTTGTGGGGGGGGGTGACTTGTAAGTGTTTGTTCGTGTGTGTGTGCGTG
>NW_004797886.1:472315-473393 GCF_000002075.1 Aplysia californica | reverse complement strand
ATGATGATGATGATCATGATCAAGAAAATAACAAGCACAATACGAACAATACTACTACTGCAACTACTTAATGTAATAACAATAATACCAATAATGATAATAATATCCCTGCTCGACAGCACGTTTTTAAGCGCTGTACACGGTTATTGTGTCGATGTGCTTCTCTTTACTCAAGCAAACAGCAAACAGGCGAATCCAACTCACAGCTTCGGGGTGCAATGTAAAAACTAACCGTTCTCAATAAATACGTGAAGTGAGTAATATTCGTGTAAAGTGCCATTCTCAAATCGGGCCCCTGACGGGACTCGAACCCACAACCTTATGGTTCTGAGTCTGAGACGCTATAGTCACTAGACCACCGACGTCACAGATTCGAGTAGGGAGAGGCTTGTCAACGATGCTTGCCGCGTAGTTTTCCAAGTTATTCGTTTACCCGTCTCCGTCAAGGTCATATTGTGCCAAATGTCAGTTAACGAGCCACTAATGCCCACTTGGTCCGATTATGTTGTGTCTAGCAGGCCTCGAGACGCCGTCATCTGTATTGTTTACTGTCTGTCTCCACGGTACTACGTCATGGATAAGCCAAAGATGAGCTCGATTCCTTCGAGGGGAAGTCTAATAATGATAATGATGATAATTAAATAGTTCGTTCCCCATGAACTAATGATGACCTAAAACGTCCAAGGACGAAAAGAAGCTATAGATCAAGACCTTGCTAGTTACCGCTGGTAGTTAGCGTGGTGAAGAGAGTGGAAGTCTTCGTTTCCGAAAATCATTCGGATTTGTTTGTTTGTTTGTTTGTTTGATTGATTGTTTGTTTGTTTTGTATGTTGTTGTTGCTTAAAGGTTTTTGGGTGATGTATCTCACTCAGTCCAGTTTTGCCCTGACAGGTAGGGTGAAAACTGCATGCCTCCTATTATATAATGTAACAAGTGTCCAGGGGCGAAGGTTGACTTGTTTGACAGGGTAATCAAAGTGAAACGGGACCAGATATGGCCTGGGGATATCGCACAAGAACCTTGCTCGAGGCGGCGACTCAGAGTTGTGAATGAAAACAAATCAGGGATTCATTAGTGT
>NW_004797886.1:468975-470224 GCF_000002075.1 Aplysia californica | reverse complement strand
GACCATTTTCCGTCACAACTCATCACCAAAAACTACCTAATGTACATAAAAATCCACAGCCAACACAAAAGCATATTCGAAAAATCAGAAAAAATGAAAAGTCTGTTTCCCCGAACTCTCTCTCTGATTGCACTTCGACAGCCTCCTAATCTTGGCAAACTCCTCATTCCAAAAATGTAATCTATCTCATACCATGTAAAGTCTGTCCAGCTCAATGTGTAGGTCAAACTACAACCACACTTAGAGCTAGGTTTAATAACCCATAGGTATTCAGTACAGAAAAACTCCTGTACACCTGTCGCCAACATTGCAACAGTCCTGGTCACAATAGAGCCTCCGATTTGCAGCTTCAGGGTATTGAAATAGTTCACTATCCTACTAAAGAAAAATTCAATCAAAGAGAGTCAATGTGGATTTGGAACTTGGGTTCTCACAAAGCTCTCACTGGCCTTAACATACGAGCTTCATTTCAAGGACCTTAAATTTACAACACAGGGTACTAATCATCTCTTGTATTCCAGTAACCCCCTCCCTTTGGCCCTGCCTTTCCGTTCTATGCATTACCTCCACGCACTTATTTCCTTTAAACTCTCTCTCTCTCTCTCTCTCTCTCTCTCTCTCTCTCTCTCTCTCTCTCTCTCTCTCTCTCCTTTCCGATTTGTGTTCACCCCTCACCCCACCCTTTAGCGCTGTGACTTGAATGTACGCATTCAGGTTTCTGCAGCTAGTGTAGTCATTTATATTTTGAATGTTCCTGATAAAGCCCGCTGAGGGCGAAACGTTGAACTTGTTGTTATTAAATATTTGGAAATACTACCAAGTCTTAACCGTTTTACTATCTGCTGTATACAATGATGATGATGACGGCGATCAAAACAAGAAGTTGAAGAAAAAGTTATTTAACACACTACACCAAACATACAGGATTCTAAGCTCATGTGTGGTTGGTTGGCGGGTGCTCTAGTGTGGTTTGCTTCTTCTTTCCTATCAAACGTCTATCGTCCTTATCTCCCCTTCTTCTGTTTCATGCTTGTTGCTCTAATGTAACCTGTAATCTTCTGGCGCTCATATGACCTTATACTTATAGTAATATGCAGTTGTGAGCGCCGTAAAACATCTACTAAAACTAAAACCAAGCTCATGTCAGAGTGTCACAACATTACAGTTGAATGGTTGATCAAGCCAGAAGCCACCAAACCTTTGGGAGACAGGGCGTGACGTTTTGATTTTGTTTTGATTTTTTGTTTTA
>NW_004797886.1:463921-465392 GCF_000002075.1 Aplysia californica | reverse complement strand
ATCTATCTATCTATCTATCTATCTATCTATCTATCTATCTATCTATCTATCTATCCATCTATCACCACAAAAACACAATACACATACCCGGGGGGCTCTCGTGGTCCAGAGGTTAAGGTGTACACCTCTCAATGAAAGATCCCGAGTTCGCATCCGGGTAGCCACCGAAAAATGTTCTTCTCCAAACAAAAAAAATGTCTCCTTTCACCTCCTTTTCTGTTCTCTTGCAATGTTCTGTCTTTTGCTTTCGTCTCCACTTTCTGCCCTCACCCTCTCAACTCCTTTGCCCCCTCTTCTGGGCTCCTGGCTCTTTCTGCAGCTTTTCTACTGCTACTTCATGGCTCCTTCCTACCACTGTCTTTCAGCCACACCCCTGATCTTCTGGTAAGAAAGGTCTACACCTAGCCTTCTCGGAGAAGGGGGGGAGGATTTTCGGAGGTCCCGTGTGCACATTGCGCACGCTAAAGATCCATTGGTGGTTTAAAATCGATGAGAATAGGCTTCGGCCGTCACTGAGGCAAAATTCAAAATTTCCTATCAACTGTAAATGTTTGGTGTGTCCTGCGCGCTTATATGACCTTATGCAGTTGTGTGCGCCGTAAAACACTTACCAAAAAATAAAGTAGACATACACTCCCTTACTCGCAAACACACGCACACACACACACACACACACACACACACACACACACACACACACACACACACACACACATAGACACACACATACGCGTGTGCACACACCCAAATAATGACGCTAGCGTCGTCACCCATTGAACACAGAAATGTGAGGCAGTATGGTGAAATCAGGCTCTCTTCAAAATAATAAAATATGATAAGAAACAGGCATTTTTCTGTCGGTTTTTTTGGAAATTTTAATAGAATTTTTGTGTTTTGGCTCAAACTCTTTTTTCTCTATTTAAAATCACATCTGTGTGGATTTTATTGAAAAACATTGATCAAAGGCACATACAAAAGTACTCTCAACCTATGGAATTCACCAAACTTTGGCGGCCATTTCTCGATAATTTTACTTCTGAAACCGGGCGACCCTCACCTCATTCAATCACGAATATCTCGACTTACATTTAAGATAGACTGGTATTTTTTTTCATCGAAAGCAAGAAAATGAACATGTTTTAAGCTGCTATTAATAACTCCACATGCCCAAAAATTGACGAGCGCCTGATTCCACTGCGTCTTGACACAAATAATGGCGCAAGACGTGTGTCTTCACCTGCAATCCCATGCAAGGAAACAAAAATATTTTTTTCCCCTTCTCAGGGATCAAGAACACCTTGCCACCTTCACTGACAAAAAGTTCAAGACTATCGAGGTGTCAACTTTCTATGCAGATGCGTTCATGAGAAGGTCACTGAAGGTCGCATTCAGTCTGACGTCAGTTCAGACTGCTTAGAAGGCAATACCAGGGAGGGGGAGAGAGAGACAGAGAGAGAGAGAGAGAGAGAGA
>NW_004797886.1:460623-463449 GCF_000002075.1 Aplysia californica | reverse complement strand
CCTTCCCACCAAACCCGCACCCCGGCCCCCACTCTCTTTTCGGACCCAGGCAGTAAAATTTTATATTCCTTTGTTATCCCCCTCGTTTGAGTATTCAAAGTTTGTCTCGAAATTTCAAATTACTTCCGGGTTGGAGATTAGGAATTTCCCTGGCGCTGGTACAAAATGTTTTCTGTGAAGTAAAATATAAATCCATGTTCGATCGTACGGGAACTCTAGGCCAATTTGGTTTAGGTCTTTGGTGTCGATTCCAGTTTGCCTGTACAATATTATTGGCAGTCCTGATCCAGTTACTATCGAATACGCGAGGTGTTTTTGCTTATCCCGCTTTTACATTATTGTTTGTGATTTTCATGCCTTCTTGCTGGGGGAGGGTACATCTACGTGCGTACTTTCGTTTTCTTCTTCTTGTTTTTTGTTCGGTACATTAGGTTTGTATGTTTCCTTTATTGCTTTGTTTCTTTCTTGGGGATGTTATTAACTCAAAAAGGCCAAACATGTCAGCTAAAGCTTTGTAATTCTAAGGTAGCGATTAGGTCATGTACAGTTTCTTTGCAGTTGGATACAAGTGACCCTTTGTATGAATGAAGCCATATTAAAATCCATTGTTTTAGTAACAGAACTGGAGGTCAAAGTTTACTTTTGTTGAGCGGGGGACTAGAAGGCATCATGGAAGGTGCTACTTCCTTTCGTCCACCCTGTTCTTTCTGTCTGTTTTGACTTTTCCCTGCACTTAATGGGTTTTCCAACTTAGTCCTAATTGGCCCTGAAAAGCCGGACAAAGTAATCGAGCTCCTAAATGGTTTAGACCGAGTAAATTATTTACAGTCAGTCACGTTCAAGGAAATTTATCCAAACAACATGAATGAAGCATTTTTTTTTAAATTGTAAGTGTTTTACGGCGCTCGCAACTGCATGTTAAGGTCACGTGGACCCGCGGGATGAATCTAACATTTTCTGTTTGGGGGAAATTTTGAATTTTGCCTGGGTGGCGACTGAAGCCTACTCCTATGTATTTTAGACCACCAAGGCATTTTTAACATGCGCAACTTGCACGCGAGACCTTGGGGGTCTTTCGCCCTTGTCTGAGAAAGCTAGATGTAGATCTTTCTTATCAGAAGATCAGGGGTGTGGCTGAAAGACAGAAGTAAGAAGGAGCCAAAGAGTAGCAGTAGAAAGGCTGCAGAGAGGAGTCAGGAGCCCAGAGTAAAGAAGTGAGAGGGTGGGGGCAGAAAGTGGAGACGAAAGCAGACGAAAGGAGACTGTTAGAGAAGGAAAGGGGGTGGAAGGAGACAATAATTTTAGAGAATAAAATTAATTGTTCCGTCGCTACCCGGATTCGAACCACGGACCTTTGAATGAGAGGCGGACACCTTAATCTCTAGGCCACAAGAGCCCCCGAACGTAGTATTACAGTACTACTGGTGACAAACGTGCTGAGAGAGCAAAGGTTGGTTGTTTTGCCTTGATAATGTTATCATGAATAAATAAAATGGGATAATTTCAAGGGCGGCACAGATATTTCCGTAAAGTTCCCTTACCGATAAAGCCTTCTGTGAATTCGAGGATCGCAATGAACCTTGATCATCACTTTATATAAATAACAAAGCAATACAAAACAAAAACAGAAACCGTGCACCTCGTTGTGCAGAAGCAGTGTTGACCTGAACACGTAACATGCCAGTCCACATTTCCCGTTATTGACTGCATCGACAGTGGCACGGGCCCAAATATTTGCTCACCGAATAGCTAATCACGGCACAAAAACTAGGAGAGGAACTGGCGATGGGCTACAATAATCGGTTTGGTTTTGTTCTGTTTTCTTTGTTTCCGTTCACATAATATCTGTTGTTAAGGGTTGAAGTGTGTTGGTTTTTATTTCGTCCCAATGTTTCAGGGGTTTGTTCTTGGTCACCGAGATTTCTTTTTTTTTCCCTCATAGCTTGGAAATCCAGACCTTTCCGACTGACAAATCCCAGATTTCCGAGACCGGGGTAAAAAAAAAAGCCTCGGGCGGACATCATTTTTTCTGCTCTTTTTTCATTTGATTTGTATATCTATTTTATTCATTTTTGTTCTGTTTTTGTTTTTATTTTGTTTTTGTTTTTGTTATTTTGTTTTGTTTCGGTTTATTTTGTTTGTTTGTTTGTTGTTGTTTTGGTTGTGTGGTTTTTTTTGCAACATTTATCTGGGCAGAGCGATATTTTGAAATCTCAACATCCTTGCTATTGATGGCAAAGGCTTTACATCGATAATGTTCAGATGTTTTGTGCAGACCGGTCCGACGGATCTCCAACCAGATTATGATGGAGACTATAAGCAGACAGACTCTGGGGTGAATCTTGAAGAGGGGGGGGGGAGCAGAGATGGACATTTTCCGACTGTGGTGACCCCAACACTGTGGACAAGGTGTGACAAGGTGTGTTCAGATGATTTAGGAGGCAGGCAGCTTCGACCCTGCCTATAACGGGCCAAGTCTCGCAACAGCGACTGGTATCTAAATGTTTGCTTTAAAAAAAAAAAATTTTTTAAACATCGTATTACAAAATCAAATAAAAAAGATTGGTTAACCTTCCTTTTTTTTACAACTATAAGAACATGGACTATTAAAGGTCCGATTGCTTGGCCCGTGGCATTTCCTGTCAATATTTCATTGAGCAGCGCGAGCAAAGGGCAAGACTAAATGAAGCTGCTCGTTCTCGTCTCTTAGTGACGTCAATGGCGGCCATATTGGACTTCCGATTTTTAAAAAACAAGAGACGTTTGGGCAGACAGCTCGACGTCGATTTTCTGCAGCTTGGAGATGGGAGGGGGGGATTTTATTTT
>NW_004797886.1:455733-458610 GCF_000002075.1 Aplysia californica | reverse complement strand
TTGATTCTGTTCCTAACTTGGGTCGCGGGTAAATTTGCTGTTCAATTTTCGCTTTCATTCCGGTCGTGTTTCGTTTACTTCTTTTCTTTTTTTTTACATTTTGTGTTTATTTTTTCAGGCTGGGGAAAAAGGTGCGGGAATATTTTGTCTAGTTTTTGTTTGGTTTTATTACTCACTTGGTGACCATATAGTAAAAGTGTGATGGCCTACTGTTTTTCGATATAGTTAACTCATAATATCCTTAATGACACTTCTTTTTAAGTAAAGAATTTATCCTTTCTTTCCACTGAACGAGGTTAGGATGTAGCCCAAATGTCCTACTTCTTGCTTATGTCATATGACCTCTTGTCATTGCCTGCAATTTTTGCATCCCTTTCTATAGGGCGTGGGTGGGGAGTTAGGGGGGGGGGAGTCCTTGCAACACTGTAAGATAATATTATCATTATGCCAGTGTGCTCTTGGACTTGTTTAAAATGTAGAGCTTTTCTTTAGAAGTATTCGGTGGATGAAATGGCGAGAAAAACGGAAAACAAAATCGACCTACTTCTTTTCGTTTTCTTCCATTGTTTCTGTCTGTCTTTGTGTTTCCCTGCACTAACTGACAACTTTTGTTGTGCTTCTCTGTCCTCAAATGAACGAATAGAAACTCGATTGTTAAAATATTTATGATTAAAGATTGCTGGCTCTAGACAATATGAAAGGGCACTAGCCCTGTAAATGCCGCCAGTTATTAAAAGATATTAAAGGAAGGTTTATACGAAGGTTACGACGTGCTCTATGTGGAATGTACTTATCTCTAGACCTGGGGGGTGATAAAGGGGGGGGGGAGGGAGGTAGAAAAAGAAGGGGAGGGCTGAGTTAATCGGCCAAGAGGGATATAGGGATATAGTATGTTTTTAATACTAAATCTGCGTAACCTCTCTTAGTAAATCGTTAACACATTACAGTCCTTCATTAATGGTTGCCTTAGAAAATTCCTTAAAGATAAGCACTTCTACATTACGTGTATCTTTTTTGCATGTTTTATCACTTGTATCACTTGGCCAGGCAACATCTGAAATGTGGCATTATGGAGGAAAACTAAACAAAAACCAGTTGACAGGGATATCAAGTAAAGACAATGGCGGTACAATGGACACAGGCCAGTCCACAAGACAAGGTCTAAGAAAGACCTGAGAACAACACCAAGGCCAAGTAACATTTTGATGATTTCGAGAAAATGAACAAACAAAAACTCATTTCGTTAAGTACTTCAATAGGTTCCGATTAGAGGGCTTAAGAAAACTTTTTCTGGACTTGACTTTGTTGTTGCTTTTAGGCTTCTCATCTTTTAACAAAAATAACTGAGCGTAGGAATATAATAGCGCTACGTCATTGCTATTAATAGATATCCCTTTGTTGTCGCGTTCGAATGATATGCATAACTCTATTTGGGTGGGTGGGAGGTGACTTAACCTTGTGATTGTTCTCAAGTCTTCAATCGAATCCTCAGTGGAGTAGGGAGAAGGGAAAGCCGAGATCCATTTGGAAAAGAGATCTGGAGGTAGGTCTCAGGCGGGATCAAAGAGCTTATGGACGGGACACAGCTGGCTCTAGGTAGAAAAGTTCACCGAGAACAGAAATAGAAGGAGAGCCCTTCTTGTCGGCGATACCCAATGCCAGGGTGAAAACAGACAATTTAATCACTCTTTGGTTGGGGGGCATCACTGGTCGGTATTAATAACTTGTTTCCTCAGTTGTCTTATTTTTACGCTCACTGACTAATTATAACCACTATTGTGTCGAAGTACCTCTCTTAATGCAGACACTATATTTGATTACCCGCGAGAAAGCATATAACTCTCCACCAAAGTGCACAATTCACACAAACATGGACAGGAAGCAAGCTGAACCATCTGGAAGGAGAAACATGTAACAAAAACAACAGCACCTTGGAAGCAGGTGTGGCTACTCTGAAGATAAAATTCACTGTTGAGCAAAGTATTTTTATGTTGACATATATATCGAAACAAAGTCCCCTATGCAGACACGTAGTCTTTCCTGTAAACAGTTTGGAATTTACACCAAAGACCGTAAGATAGCACCAATTAAAATAACAGTACATAAGTATGTGGCTGACTTCAAGTCATATGAAAATATTGAAATTTAAAGCAAGAGATTTAAAAAACTAGGGTCACCCGCAGTGGGAGGCCGATGCAAGTGCACACTCCTGAGAATGTGCAGTGGTGATGGAGGCTGTGACCGAAGAACCTAAAAAGTCATCGTCATAGTATTTGAATTAACTATTGCTAGAGAATCTGTTCGGCGCATGTTGAAGTACGATCTGAAGTTTAAACCGTACAAGATCCAGGTACACCAAAAGCTCAGCGAATGGCATAATATGTCATAAACAATTTCGTCAAGCGCCTCAGAGCGCGTATGGTCCAAAATAGACGTCACGTCATGGAGCGCTCTAACTTCCTCCAAACTCTGAATTTTTATTTGTAAATTTGTCTCAATATATCCAGATGATGACCAAGTACATCTGGGAAATCTTGTGTTTCTATCTCTAGTTTAACCGTTGCTATGGGTGTCTCAGTGGGTAAAGGTTTTTTTTACCACCTGGTATTTCCTACAAAACATAGCTGTGAGTATAAATTAACAGAAACTAGAACAAAACAGATGAGATCGGAGTAACTTTCTCGGGTATTTGAAAAGAATATAGATCATGGCACATCTGTTGGTGTTTCACCACGTACACGTACACACATACACACACACACACGCACACACAAACAAACAAACAAACATGCACACACACGCATACGCACACAGATGTGCACACCCATATAAACTCACACTCTTCCCTCACTCATCCTCTCTTCCACACACATCTGT
>NW_004797886.1:453274-454722 GCF_000002075.1 Aplysia californica | reverse complement strand
GAGAGAGAGAGAGAGAGAGAGAGAGAGAGAGGCTGAGGGACCTGGAATATAAAAAGGGAGGGAATGGAAGGCAAAGTTCACTTACGCCCCTACGAACCTTCCTGAAATAGGATCCTGCAAAATTCTGCAAACGATCGATAAAATTCCAGATTTATTACGCTGCGCTGGGTCGTGAAAACGCCACTTCAATGGTAGTCTTGGATGTCTGTCAATTGTTGCCTGCATTGATGGGATCATTAGGAAATCTCCCAGTCCCCCTCACCAATGAGTTCCGTGTTTATACATCAATGCTGGGGCTAAATTTGTACCCAGTCATTTTTTCGTGCGTCACCACCAGCGAGTCAATGATGGGGTTTGAGAGAATTGACTGGAATAAAAGGATCTCAATATTATGTTACGCTCAAATTGACTCACCCCGCCCGACTTGGGGAAAAATGTCAAATATGCAGAAACGCAACGTTCTAACTAGGAACCTTTTCAAAAAAGCCTATAAGCGTTGCCAATTTTCATGGTTCAATACAAAATTCCCAATTAGGGGAAAATCTTGTGTAAGAAGATTGATGTACCGGTACTAGAATCTATATTGTAATAATAGATGTTGCTAAATCAAATTATTGTTGCTTGAAATAAAATAGATTTCTCAGTATTTGCGTGTTCGTCATAATTATTGCTGATAGTACACCCAGTTGTTGTATTTGCGGAGAGCGTAAAGGCCTGTTAGACAGAATTAGGTCGCCATCGTCTGACGCGTATACTGTGTTTATTCGGAAACGCATACATACACAAGTGCCCGCAAGTTATAGATATATGAGGCATCATGGTGAAATCAGGCGCTCGTCTAAATAGAGAAATTCAAGAATCCAGCCTTTTCTGGGCGTCTGGTGATTTTTTAAGGATCTTCTTTTTTTTGGCTCAACCCCTTTTATGTCCAATTAAAGACGTCTTTCTGCTTGGTTCTATAATTTAAAACGTTGATAAAAGGCACAAAAATGAAAAAGTTCCGTTTTCAAGGACACTTTATCTACGGAAGTCACCAAACTTTGGCCGCCATTTTCTTGCTTGTCTTGTTTTACTGCTGAAACCAGGTGACCCCATCGCCTTCAAATTGAAATATCTCGACTTCTATTCAAGATAGATGGGTATTTTTTCCGATAACAGCAAGACAAATGAACATGATACCAATAACTCCATATGCCCAAAATTGACGAGGACCTGATTCCACTTCATCGCGACACAATAATTTGTCGTGAGTGGCATCGGTAGTCTTGTGGTTATACGGTGGTTCCCATTGCAGATGGGATCGGATCGTGTCGGGGGTGATCGCCCCACTCGTCGCCTGAAAACAAACGCGTTGGTTTTTTGAGGCGACAAGGTGAGCGCGATGTCCTCACTTTCTTAATGCAGACACTATATTTGATTACCCGCGAGAAAGCATATAACTCTCCACC
>NW_004797886.1:451632-452685 GCF_000002075.1 Aplysia californica | reverse complement strand
AAGATCAGGGAAACGTAGCTTTTTTTTAGAGCGTCCGAGCAAAGGAATGAATGGAGAACCATGATCGCCGATGTCTGTCGCAGATCTGGCAATGGATGATGATGATGATAACGATTTTACCAAGATAAGCAATATAAGCAATATAATATCTACTTTGGTGGATGTTGGTTTTTTCTTCCTTGTCTTTGCTTCTTCTATTCTTAGCCTTTTCAGTCGTTGGACGTTCCTTCTCGGATCTTCCTTCAGTAAAATTCCCTGTCACTCGCCATTCTGCCTAACTGAGATGTTTTGGTCCCAAGTCAGATTTTTATGCCTTGTTCTCATATTTTGTAAGATCTTCCCCTTCCTCTCTTGTCTTCTACCTTTGCTTCTAGAATGATTTTTTTGAGTGAATCTCTTGTTTACGTTGTTCAGTTACTGCAACAGAATTCTTTTCTTTTCAAATGGAATTTTAAGAAAAAACTTCCACTTAGTCGTAACATGAAGGTAAATTTGCGTTTTCTCCGTTTTTTGAATAGGAATTTGTCAAAATGTTTTTTCTCGACCTTCTAATTAAAGACCAAGGTCTCTATGACGCGTGGGTTCTGATCGTGTGGTCCGCCGCCATGTCACAATACGAGATAAAAGAAAAATAATAAAGAAAGATGCTTTAGTTTAGTTTCCTCGTAGTAAGGTTTTTACGGTGCTCGCAACTGAATGAAGTCACATAATGAGCGCCAAGGGGTGGATGTCAACAGAGAAGTCCAAACGGGGAAATCAGGCTTACTCAGCTCACCTCTCTAGCCCCAACAGTGCAAAGTTTGCTTCGACTATTAAGGCACCCGGAAATAGCAGTTCACAAGAGAGTGACAAACATACAAAAGAAGTAGAGGGAAAATGACGATAGTTAGGATAAGGAAAGAAAAAGCAGCAGTTCCCCTATGTTGTTCCGGTACAGTATGAGCATGACATTGATAAATCAGCACATTTTTAATTCTACTGTGCATAAGAACATATTAATATCTCCCCTTTGGGAATGGTCTAAAGACAACTTCAGTCAGTAGCTCTGCCCTG
>NW_004797886.1:447541-449376 GCF_000002075.1 Aplysia californica | reverse complement strand
AGAGAGAGAGAGAGAGAGAGAGAGAGAGAGAAAGCCTCCTTAGCATCACAGTACCTCCAGTTTTCTAGTTTTCCTTTTGTTTTTTAACAATATTACAATAATCACTGTAATACTTGCATTTACTACTATAATTTTCACAACATTTTTACGCTGCCTGAAAAAGAAAAGTTTTTATTAGTTTTCTCACATAAATACTTACACGATTGTAACCTCTCTCTGTCACTAATCTATTACGTATAAGTCACCAAAAGTCAAACTGGTCGCCTACGCCAAATTTCGACCAGCATATAATTTGCTCAGTCATTCTTCAAAGCGTAGCGCATCGAGTTAGATCAATGGTTCAACGATCCTTTTTTTCTTTCAAATTTCCCCTTTTAATTTTGGATAAAACTGGTTTCGGTTTTTACATTTAGCAGGAGAGCGCCTGTGGAAAAAATTGTGCGCCTTAATTAAGCTTGCTCTGTTTGGTTAGATCTTTGCTCCAAGATCAGGGTGGAAAAAAAAGAACCTGGCTAATGATCCTTGTGGTGGCCGTGTCACGGATGGTTGGGGCGAGCTCGGATTACAAGAGGAAGAATGAAATATCAATGATGGTGCGTGATTGGAATAATAATTTTTATCGTCTTTTCACACAAAAATTTCCTCTCGGTTCGATGCTCAAACATGATCACTTCCTGGCGACTTCCTTAACCCTATCCGTACGCCGTGTTTTACTATCGTATCCATACGACGTGGGGGACTCTGTGCCACCACTTTCCAAAGAGGATATTACTCGTTTATCCGATCCGTACGATTTGCATAGCACTCCGTCAAAACGATTTTTTGAGAAAAACTGAAAGTTTCACAGAGATCTTCGTACTAGAAGTTTTCTAAAATGTGAAGAATACAACCCGGGGGTACAAAATGACCCCAGGGAGTGCGCCTACCGTATTGTGTGTCTTCCAGACAGACGCTCTACACCATGCTCTATGCGTTTTACAACTAATGGTACCCCAGCAAATTTAGAATGGGGGCTCTCGTGGCCTAGAGGTTAAGGTGTTCGCCTCTCTTTCAAAGGTCCCGGGTTCGAATCCGGGTAACGAGCGAAAAATGTTATTCTCTAAAATGTTCTCCTTTCATCTCCTTCCCTGCTCTCTAGCAATGTTCTGGCGTCTGCTCACCCTCTTTGCACAGATAGACAGACACACAGACAGACACACAGACAAACAGACACACAGACACACAGACACACAGACACACAGACACACAGACACACAGCCAGCCAGCCAGACAGACAGACACACAGACAGACAGACAAACAGACAGACACACACACAGACAGACAAACAGACAGACAGACAAACAGACAGACAAACAGACAGACAAACAGACAGACACACACACAGACACACACAGACACATACACAAACAGACAGACAGACACAGAGACACACTCAGACACACAGACACACACAGACACACAGGCAGACACACAGACACACTGCCACACAGACAGAATTGAGAATCTAAAAACGTTATTTACCCAATTTGACTCAAATTATGCCATTATGTGCACCACGCTCAGAGATAGGTTCAACAGTCTATTTTAATAAAAGTTTCACAGCACTTGCAAAACGAATAGGTCGTATAAGTCCTTTTGAGCAATGACGATGATGATGTGGAAGTAGCCTTTAAAACTAAAAGTTGAGCCGTTTTAGTCATATTGTTTTTTTAATAACTGGAAATTATTCAAGACTTTATTACAGTGCTAAATTCATTTTACTTCCATTTTCTCCCGGAGTGACCTTCGAGCCAAAGGCTGAGCTGTTTTGATAAACAAAATTGTGTGTGTGTGT
>NW_004797886.1:442906-444315 GCF_000002075.1 Aplysia californica | reverse complement strand
GTTTGTTTGTTTGTTTGTTTGTTTGTTTGTTTGTTTGTTTGTTTGTTTGTTTGTTCAGTCGGTCAGTTGGTTGGTTGGTTGGTTGGTCGGTTGGTTGGTCGTGGGTTGGTTGGTTGTTGTCTTCTAGGGGAGGCAGATAATCTTGGTTAGATCTAGATACACTTCTTGTTCACTCTCCGTCTATCGCGTTTGTCTATTAGTCACTTTTCAATCACTATTTGGCCCTTATCTGGTCGACACACTTTTCTTCACTCAAATTAAAAAACAAAAAAACAAAAACAAAACAAATTTGTTTACCTAGCGCAATGTGTGTTTAGTTTAGCTTTAGTATGAGTTTTACGGCACTTGCAACACAATAAGGTCACATATGTGCCGAAGATTAGAGATGTTACAGGGGGGTAACAAATACAAAAAAGAAGGAGAGATGAAGACGGTAGATTTGTTGTAGGAAGGAAGGAACAAACCATTCCAGAGCACCCACCAACCACCCACAAGGCCGTGTCACAAGAAAATAGTGTTTCACTATGTAGAAGAGCTAACTTGCGTTATGGAACCCAAGACTCTTAAAGTTCCTTGCGCTGAGCTCAGTAAATATAGAATGTATAGATTTTTGTGTGTCACGACGCGGTAAAATCAGGCGTTCGTCTATTTTGGGCATATTATTATAAAGTTATGGTACAACCTTAAAGCATGTTCATTTACCTTGTTTCTGATAAAAACAATAATACCAGTGTATCTTGAATAGAAGTAGAGATATCTGACGTTAAAGGAGTTGGGGTTGCTTGGTGTCTGGGGTTAAGTTAGCGAGTAAATAGCCGCCAAAGTTCGGCGACTCCCAAAGCTTGTGAGCCACAAATATGCATGTGTACTGCCTTCGATCATATGTTTTCAGTAAAATCCAAACAGAAATGTGTTCCTAGATGGACTTAAAAGGCGCTGACCCCAAAATACACCGATAAAAATTGCCCAACGGGTGAAAAATGTCCCTTTTTTTTTTTTTTTTTTTTTATTTCCCGACTTTGACGAGCGCCTGATTCCTCCACGCTGCAACACATATTTTAATCAGGAACAATAATATTATGATCTCCATTTTTCTCAAGGTATGTATTTCCAAACAATTTGGGTTGACCCTGAAGGGAAAAGTCGAAGTGTCCCAATTTTCAGGATCATCGAAACTGTGCCGATTGAGGCATGAAATATTTACCACAAATTGCAACAAAACCAAGGCGTCAGTACGTGATTGCAATTTATAATCAGATAACGTTAATTCTCCAGAGACAGACACTCAGACAGACCGACAGATAGGCAGACAGGCAGACAGGCAGGAAGGAAGACAGGGTGGGGAGAGACGGACAGATAGATAGATAGATAGATAGATAGATAGATAGATAGATAGATAGATAGATAGA
>NW_004797886.1:438989-441008 GCF_000002075.1 Aplysia californica | reverse complement strand
TGGTGGTGGTTGTTGTTGTTGTTGTTGTTGTTGTTGTTGTTGTTATTGTTGTTGTTTTTTGTAGTTTTTGTTATTGATGATGATTTTGCGGTTTTTGTTTGGATGTGGATGTTGCTGCTACTGCTGCTGGTGTTGTTATGGGGATGGGGGTTTTGCGGAAAGGGTGCTGGGAGTGGGGGTGGGGCGGGCGAGGGAGGGGGATTTGGGAGTTGAAATCCTAAACAGACAGAAAATTATCATTTTGAAGGCAGATCCCTTTCTGAGTGTAGGGGTGCTTGGTGTGGTTTTTGATGCAGAAATGTGGGTTGGGGGGGGGGATCCTTTTTTGCTTGGGCTAATCTTCGGTCGACGGATCGGCGAGAGGGAGACAGCTGGTAGGAAATTCAAGTTCATTCATTCATTCATTCATTCATTCATTCATTCATTCATTCATTCATTCATTCATTCATTCATCCATTCATTCATTCATTCATTCATTCACTCATTCATTCAGTCAGTCATTCATTCATTCATTCATGCATTTCTTTCGTTAGTGTGTGCGTGAGGAGGGGGGGGTAGGGTCTCTGTCTACCAAATGACACTTTTGTTTTTAGTAAACAAAACAGAAACTGCAAATGTTCGCCTATTTTTATAATGTCAAAATAGTAGGTTACCAACAATACTTAAGACAAAAATGCTGTTGTTGCTGCGGCTGGCGACGATTATGCTAGTGGTGGTGGTGGGATAGGCTACAATTATAATCCTGCCCCTTGTGTTCGGAATAGGAATAACCACATACATTTTGAAGAAAAAACAAACAACTGTCAACTTACCTTCCTATTCCTGAAACACGTTTGCCTTTACGCTGTCCCAAATAGATGAAAGAATAAATCCTGTGAATACGAATGGTCCACAGAAAATTAAATTGTTTCGATGTACTCGTTAGGCATAAGAAATCGCCACTCGTCTCCTTCGACTTGCGTTTAGCGTTTATTATGCTCATACATTAAATGTAAGTATTCGGCTTGAAACAGATGGGTGTTGGCTGAACATTTTTCTTCCTTTCAAATTCTATTTCTGTCCTGTTTTTCTCAAGTGTTTATCCAGAACATTTTTATGAGAGTGGAGAACTTTTCCGAACCAAGAAACTATATTTTGATATCCTTGTGTGTCTTTTCTCCTCAAACCGAACTCTTTATAGCTCTACATTATACAATATGTACATATATCTCTGCATACAAGTTTCACATTCAAGAGATCAGGTGGCAGAGACGAAAACATGAGCACTGTGTTTGCTCTTAAATGTCATTTTTTGCTTGGGTGTGGAAGAATAAACACAGGTAGATAAAGAGATAATGGCTATTACAATCATAAAGCAGAAGTGGAGACGTTAGTTTGTTCTTTTTCCTAGCTGTCTTCAGGGGCAGCGGTTGTTGCTTTATTTTGTTTGGGCTTTTTTTTTTTTTGGGGTTGTTGTTGTTTTGTTTGTTGTTGTTGTTGCTGGGGGTTGTTCCGTTGTTTTTAATTTTATTTTTTCTAATAACACAATACAAGATTATCATCTGTCTAAGATGGCGGAAGTTGGTTGGTGAGTGCTCTGATGTGGTTTGCTTCTTCTTTCCTATCAAATGTATATTGTCCTCATCTTTCCTCATTCTTTTTTTGGGTACAAGTATGTTACTCTCTTTTATTACATCTATTCTTCAGTATTTATCAAATGACTTTATGTGTTACAAGTGTCGTAAAACTCTTAGACAAAACTAAGATGACGATTTTTCTCCTGACAATTGTGGCCGTCTTGGGGACGTTCGACTAAAGGCCTGCATAAAATCATAATTCATAATATTATTATGTTGACTTGTTGGACTCTTGTGATCACCTATGGTGTTTTTTGTTTTTGTAAGTGTTTTACGACACTCGCAACTGCATAAGGTCATATGAGCGCGCGGGACACATTAAACTTTTTCAGTTGGTAGGAAATTTTGACATTTGCCCGGGTGGCGGCCGAAGCCTACTCTTATCGATTTTAGACCACCAAGG
>NW_004797886.1:379492-433233 GCF_000002075.1 Aplysia californica | reverse complement strand
CAGCAAGATGAGTGCGTTGGACCGTATTTAAATGGCCCTCTTAAATTTGAGAAGAACCATAAACCGGAAATGGAAGCATTGTCCTTTGGCCTTTAACCTTTGTTTTGTAAACACATTTGCTGTTATCTGTGTATAATCGGTCATACTGGAGACCTAGACCTAGATTCTAGATTACCAAGCTCGACTCATGTTACAAAAAATGGCTAAAGTACTGCTGGTCGGCAGCGGCCTGACCGGTTCAGCCACGGCTGCGTTGTTAAGGCAAAAGCTACCTGAAAATACCAGTATCTCAGTGTGGGATAAAGCCAGAGGAGCAGGTACAGACAGTGCCGTGCCCGCCTGGACCTGACATTCAGTTCACTCATTCTTATTTCAATCAAGTTCAATCAAACTTTGTATTGTTGGTGTAAATTGTCATTCTAGATTTGTTCTGTAACATAAGAGTGGAGTTTGGTGTCATGCAAATCAGATGCACTAGATATATGTGCCCATTGTCTCCATAGAATGTTATAGTTTGAAGTACGGCTGTGGTCAGGCTAGTCGCCTTCAGCCGTTTGTTGCTTTCATTGCTTGTTCCTTCCTGCTCGTTGTTTTCACACTATTATCTGTAGATTGGTGCTCATGGCACATGGATCTGGCAGTTTGAAACCAATCTAGGTTCATGGAGAATTTATGTTTTAATTGTTCTTGTTTTTATTGTCGATTGTTGTGCTTGCACTTTGCTCCTTTCCACTTGCAGTCAGTTCAGTCGAGCCTCTAGATCAATCTAGATCTAGATCTAGAATCTAGATCTAGTTCTAGCAGAATCCATGTCAGGCCTACTTACTCAGTGATTATAGGTTAGCCTAATACTTTTTGACTGTTCCCATATTATCATCATTTCAAGACTAGATCTAGAGGTTCTACAAGTAGAAGTAAGAGGCATGGAATTAGATTCTAGATATCTAGGTCTTGTTTCATTTCATTTGGAGGAATTCTGTAAAAAGTGACCACTATTTAAAAAGGAAGTGGGGATAGGGTTAGAGCAAGATCCCTTCTTTATTTTTGTTTTTGGAGTGGTTGCTCATTACGGTAGTCTTTCCGTTTCTTTTTCTTCTCATGTTGATGAACACCGGCAAAAATATCACAGGAGTGAGGACATCCCTCTACAACATTTAAAATACACAGTGTGACCATGTTCACGGCACCCTGAATCATCCACCATTGGCACAGAGGCACGACTGAAATGCTACGGTCGCTCAAAATCAAAGTGAATGTAAATGAGGAAACAGCACAGGAGTACTCTCGTGAAAAATAATGCAACGGTGGTCCGAATGCAACTGAGTTTAGGGAGGGCGAAGGCGGGCACAGCAAAACAGCTGCAGTCAACAAGAAGGCCTCGCTCGCTCAGCCCACGGAATACGACTTCGATCCTTTTTCCGTGTGTGGACCCGGCAACGCTCGACAATTTGAAAATAAAAGTCGTTCGAAGAAACAAGGGAGAATGGAAGACGGCCAAGACGGGAAGAAGGGTGGGAAGGGGTGAAAAAAAAGAAGCAAAGGGAAAAGGGTATGGGGTGAGGTGAGCAAGATCGTTCTTAATTAATTGCAAACTACATTCAAGGCTCCATGAACATAGCCACTGCGTTTTAAATATAAAACTGATAAATGAGAAACCTAATATAAGTCTAAATTGGTTTTGGGATCAACCTGTTTTTTCCCAATATGGTGCTACCTGTTGTGTAAGGGACCTTACAAGGTTATTGTCCTTCCCTGTTTTAAGGGAGCTACCTCCCGTCACTTAAGGACATGGGCAGTGGTTACTAGTGGGGTGCGTGATAAAGTAGTTGCTGCCCGAGATTCCTGTGGTGAGCAGTTTCTTGTGCTCGTGTCAGTTAGTGAAGTGTTCTGGATTAAAGTGAACCCAAAGTAGACAAACACTACTCTACATTCCTCCTACCCCTACCCCTGCCCAAAGCACATGATATTAAGTTCATAGGTTGAATTTCATAAACTCTTGGGGCTAAAACCGGAGATTGCCATAGTTTTGACAGAAATAACCTCCACTATTATTTGTTATGAGCAGCTCCCCCTTTGTGTGTATGTATACATGTAGATATAATAGTAGAAACTATATATCTTCCCATTCCCCAAGTCTAAATTTTCATAAAACTTTGAATGTATTGCTTTCAATAGAAATTTGTGTTTGTTGGGAAGGAAACTTCTGTTACAAAAAAAGTATAAATATGCGACCGCTCAAGATTATAAATACTTGCCCAGCTTCTCTCAAGTTCATGTTTTAAGAGCAGACATTATAAACTGTACCACTACCAGCACTGTATTAAAAAAAACAAAAAAAACTTACCTTCTACAGTCTCGTTGTTGATGAAATTTTAACTTCTATTACTAAGCTGCCCTTCTTTTTATCAGGTGGTCGCATGTCCACGAGTCGATGTCCAAATGACTCATCAATTACCGTGGACCTTGGTGCTCAGTACATCACACTCACACAGGAGTACAAGGCCAAGAGAAAGAGGTACAGCTCTAACCCTTTCTTCAATATATTTGAGAATTTTATTTTATTTCTGGGATTTTTTTATATTTACAGGGAGGGGAACTACAAATTGTAAGTGGCAGACAATTTTTGCCTCTGTCTTTATCATTTGTAATTAATGTTCCATCAACCTGGCTGTCGAACTTTTGTGTTGTGCTCTGACTCTGACATATTTTCCTTATTTTTAAGTCCAAGGGAGCATAACGGTGAGATTTAGTGTCAGAGAGTGGCAAAAGTACTGGTATAAAGAACTAAACTAAAGAACTGGCTTGTAAGCTAGTTTTGTTCCTGGATGAGTTGATGTTTTAATCTCAAGATGTGAAGTTGTGGATAGAGTTCTTTCTTCATTGTGATTAGTCTTTGTGCTGTAAATTAATTTTTTGTCTTTGATTGTCTTAAACTTCCTCTGCATTCAGTAGAGTAAAAATACACTGACTGCATAAAAAGTAAGGAAAACCAACTTGATCTATCAAAACACGAAATACATAATACACACAAACAATAAAGACAACAAACATACCCAAAAATATCAAATTGGGTTTTCTAGAAGATGACCTCTCTTTGTTAAATGAAAGATTTGTCATATTATAGAGCTGGGCAGGAGTGAGAGAAGCATTGAAGTCTATGAAATATAGACATGTAATGTGAACTGTAAAATTCAGTGAAATAATTAAATTATTTTGATGACCAAGTCCTAATCACTTTAGAAAAACGTCAAGTTCGAGCTTCTTTTTCTCATATGATGGCATGATAGTGGGAAGATAAATTGACCTCATGGGCTGGATGTGGCCTCCTGGGTGTAGTTTGGTGACTCCTGCCTTTTATCTGACACTTAAAGCCCTTGCCATCAGTACACAGGTGGTGTGTAAAACTGCCGGTATGCCTAGCCTCCGGTACAACGGTGAGCTCGATCCTGTCCCCAACCCAGCCTGTCTGGGACAAAATGCGCACGGGAAAACGTGTTCACTAACATAGGACGTTGTTGAATATTTTGAAGATCTCTCTGAATTAGATGCTGGTAATGTTGAAGACTACCCTGGGTGGGATTTAGAATGTGATTCTGATGATCATATAAAAGTAATATATATAACTCAGCAGCTCAGGCAGAGGGGCATAGTAGACTTATGAGTCAAGGGCTCAAAGGGTTAAATGAATGAAAACTTAATTTCAACACACTTCTAATTTACATGAATACTCTTCCTATATTTAGGGATTTGGAAGGTGGGGGGTCCAGACAATCGTAATACTCTATTGTTCAATGCTCAAGATAATGTGTTTCCAGAATCTATTTTATGGCTCTGTGTTATTGTGTCGTATATTGTGACTCAAGAATTGTCCACTTTTGTTCTGATTAGTCTTTCTCTGTCCTCTTTGTTAGCTTGTACGATGAGCTTCAGACACAAGGCATCCTGGCCCCCTTGACAGGACAAATTGAGGGCCCTAACAGTTTTGATCAACCTGGAGCTGAGCATTTTGTGACTCCAAAAGGGAGTTCTTCTCTTGTCAAATTCTTTTTACAGAAAGCAAGTAAGTACCGTCAATCTGACATCATAAAAACTGAAATGTCCAAGGATATTTTATAATAATTTCATAGATAAGTTATTGTCTAAAAAATTAAGCTAACAACTGGAATAATATATTTCACTTTAGAAATGTTAAAACTGTAATAACGTACTTATTTAAAAAAATAATGAATAAAAATTAACAACTTAATAAAATACTTCACTATAATAATATGCTTGACTCCTGACCAGTGCCTTCTGTTTGGTGCACCTTATCTGTTTTAACTTATTATGTTTAGTTTTTGTATTTTTGTAAATAATGTACTTTTGATCAACTAGAATAGTGGAACTGGAAGGAAAATGGTCTTCGTTCTTGAACTTCTCTCACTTTTACTCTATTCTTGCATCTTTTGAATCGTATATATTAAGTGAAGGTTTGCATCAAAGAAATCATAATAATTGTCTTTTTTTTCCCTGGAAGAATATCATTTTCGTCTTCAGATGCATCTATGAAGAATGAGTGTCTAGTGACAGAGGTGTCGTTTAGTGACGGTGGCCAGGTGTCGGTGACTACGAGGGAAGACCTGACCGAAAGCTTTGATGTTGTTGTCATCACAATGCCAGTTCCACAAATCCTGCAGCTCAGAGGATCTATACACGACTGCATAAGTAATTTGTCTCCCTTTCTTATTGTGTAAAATGTAAATACAGCCGAAATCGTCCAAGACGGCCACGCATTGTTGAGGAGAAAAGTGGTTGTCTTAGACTGTTGGACACCTTAAACAGTGTCATTTGTACCGGTGATTGTCTTAGATAGGTGGCCTTTAGAACGGGTTCTACTGTTTTCAACATGCATATGGGCGTGTCAGCAACATTTTTTTCATTTTCTCTCCTCGTCTCTACCTTGGTTTTGGGAATTTTTTTGCAAGCATTTAAATGCCAATTAAACTAACACCAACTTTGATTAGGTAGATTTAAATTAGCACACACACATACACACACACACACACACACACGGACACACTCACACACGGACACACTCATACATGCACTTGTACACTTACAATTACACACACACATTCACCCATACATGTTCAAATGTCTTCTCTTTTTTCTTGTTTGTTACTTTTCAAGTTTCAGAGGAGTAGAGAGATACATGGAAGATTTTGTTTATATTCAAAATGTTCATACAACTGATTTTTATTTTAACTTTTCAGACAGCAACTCAAGTGTGAAGAAAAATCTACAAAATGTTTCCTACTCATCAAGATATGCCTTGGGACTGTTTTTCCCACCTCAGACAAATCTCAAGTACCCTTGGAGTGCCAAGTATATCTCAGACAATCCTTGTGTGCGGTACATCGCTTTGGATCAAGTAAAGAGAGGGACTGGTATGTTGTGCTGTGAAGTAGTAGTGTCATACCCTTATACGTGCAGTTTTTTTTCTTTATGCTGTCTTTTCTTGATAGCTTCAAAAGACATCTTAAACATTTTCTGTTCCTACAGGCCTATCCTTCATAAGCTTTTAACGTTATCTTTCATTATATTTGTTCTTTTCCTATGTCTGAATGAAAATAGTGTGTGTGTGTGTGTGTGTGTGTGTATGTGTGTGTGTGTGCATTAATGTATATTGCTTGAGAAGAAAGGAAGTAGTAAGAAAGGTTTTTGAAAAATGGGTATTCCAATGTAAAGCGCATTAAGCTACTTTTTTTGCAAATGCGCTATATAAATGTTATATATTATTATTATTATGTTATAAATGTTATATATTTTTTCTTTATTGTAATATGCTTATGTTATGAATATTTGTACGCTGCTTGGGACTTTCTTTTATGGAAAGATGATAATGGCTAGTATAATAGTTTTTCACACATGGAAGATGAGTCCTTAATTGAATAGGCTGACTTATTGATATCAATCGGAATGTGATTTAGTGATTTAGAGATTTCTTACCTTCTGGTTTTTTGTTTATCATGAATTGGGATGGGGGGAGGGGGGCAGCTTTTGGTATAAAAGTTAGGGTTACTCAGGTAATTAATTTTCATTTGCTTGATCATATAACAATCACTTCATGATAATGGCACATTTTAGTTGACTATTATTCCTGTGTTTTCTCAGCTGACCCAAACCAAGGCCAGTCGCTAGCTGTTCACACCAATGTCCCGTTTGGACTGGCTCACCTAGAGGAGGACGTGAACTCTGTGAAGGACGAGCTGTTGGCTAACGTGAGGAAAGTTTTACCTGACTTGCCAGAACCGATGTTTGTGAAGCCACAAAAATGGAGATATTCCCAGGTGAGGGGCTTGGCTATGGTGGGAAAAATAGCATTTTTTATAAATTGAACATGAGATTATTTGGATGTGATCAATTCATTGCTCTCTGTTTACGTCTTGTTACCTGTAGGATTGATTTCCTAATTAACACCTTAGTGACTGCATTTCTTTAACGGCACAAAAATAAAGATTTTCATGTCTTCAAAGTGAAAGAAAAGGCTAAAAAAAAACCTTCAAAGATTTGTTAGAGTCTTTCCATCTGCCTTTTATTATTCCTTACGTTGTGCAGTATTATTATATGGCCACTTTAAAATTGTGCCACTGATCGTTTCCCGTTGTGGTAGGCTCTAGCTAGAGAATACTCTGGCTTACAGGTAATTGAATAGATTCCCTTATCTTCTGCGTGCAATTTAATTATGCTTTCCATCATTTTGAAAAACTATGTTTTATCCAACTTCACTTTTAATATATGAGATTAGGAGTTTGTTTCTTCTATACTGTCAGTGACTAGCCTATGTAAAGAAGGAGTTCTTCCTGTGTATTTGTTTTTTACAGCAGAATATGTGCTCGTACTTTGCAGGTCCACAAAGCGTATGAAGGAAGGCCTGGGTGTGTTACTTTGAGCACAAATCCCTTGGTCATTGTTGCTGGTGATGGTTTCTCGGGCTCAACTTTTGATGGATGCTTGGATTCTGCGGAAACAGTCGTGAAAATAATCCAAGAAAATTTACACACTAGTACTTCTAGTGGACTTTGATGAGAAGTGACCGTAGTCGTGCAGTTTTCTGTGACTAGGATGAGGAACTTGCTGTGTATTTTAACAGACAGAAGAGTTCATAGATTTGTGAGCAAAGTATGAAGAATGAATATGGTTTTGATGTGACCTCTCTCGAATGTTGACTCATTGTGTGATATTGGGGTGAAGGTGTTATATCGTATGCTTGACGGAATCTAGAGTACGATGGATCTTTTTGTCTTCTCATATAAAAAAAGGCACTTTAAGCCCCAAAAATATGGAAGAGAAAATTTAAGTGGGACTTGTGAATTTTTTTCTGGAAGTAATGGTTTAAGATTTATACCCCTATCAACACAATTATTTCATTTTGTGTTTTGTACACTTTTGACATGAAAAGTGTGTTGACACTGTTGAAGTAAGTGAAGCTTGAGATAGTGAGAAGGTTCTTGCTAAATGAAACAGGCATTGGAATTCACAGGTCATAGCTGTCACCCCCCAAAAAAAAAGCTTAAATCTGTGTGAACCTACTTTAAAAGGAGAGCAAAAGAATTCAGAGTTACTTACTTTTCTTGTGACTATGACAATACATAGTATCTGTTTGCATTACCCCATGTGATAGAAAAAATGTGTTGGTTGTTAAAGTAAAATTGTGTTAAAATGTATTTGCATGCAGTAACAGTTGTTCTCCAGAGAATAAGCTTAAGTACATGTATATTTGAATATGGACTTATCTGTTATGCTGCTGGCATTAATGCTGGTTTATTTCTACCTCACTGGACTTGCATTTGTGAGGGACGGTTAAAAGCAATGTAATACAAGTGAAGGGATCAGAAAAATAAAGGTATAAGTTATCTTGAGGTCATTATGAGAAATATGTTTTTTTTTAAAAAACAGCTGCACTTTAGCATAATAATGATATACAACAGCGTTTGGGTAATTTGGAAAGGCCATGACTTTGTAAAGTGATCCTGTCATTTCATTCAAATGTCATGTTGTGTAGTCTCCTTTGACGTGAATTGTCATGACGAGAACTTTATTTTTAGCAAAATGTGACTTAACAGTATGACCTCTTCAATTTGTTATCACTCCAGATGTTTTTCATTTTGCAGTGTCCAGTAAACAATGTGTTTTGATGAATTTTAAGTTTCCTTGTTGTACTCTGTAGAGTAAGGAGGTAAGCACAGATTCTGGTGGAGCGATCATTAAACATTTTTTACAGAAGTGTAGTCCATCACATATCGGGATGGTTAGTAAGACTATCCTATTCTGTTTGTTGATGATGATGGCTACCATCGTTCCAGTTCCCCTTGACCTGCAAACTCTCTTGTGTCATACAAAAATCCTTCAAAAGGGAAGCTCAAAGTGAAGTTTGGACAAAGGTAATGAAGTTTCCATTGTTTAAAACTTTTTTTATGGGAAGTCGATTTCTTTTCATTTTTCCGCCTTTCTCCTCTCTCTTCACATTATTTTGAGCACATGTCTGTGTGAGCCTAGGTACAAGTGTAGTGCCTTGATTGTAGAGTGTGAGAAACACACAGCAGTACTTTGTGTGTGACTGCGGCAAGCCCAGACTTGGTATTTTATATCCTGAAAACTGGATTTGTCAAATAATTTGAATCTGAAGTGTTATTGATATATTTTTCTCGCAGAAAATAAAAAAAGAATACATAAATCTTTATTGTTTGATTTAAATCTATCTGGTGGGACAGCACTAACCTTTCTTATTCATGTTTGCCTAAAAAATTGTGTCTTTTGTGTATATGTTTGACATATTCCAGCCAGATCTGTGGAGAGAATGTTGTTGTTTGAGTTGTGGTTGACACGGAGAGCGACTCCTCCCTCCCCTTCCCAAACACCCTTCCTCCCTTCTTTCATGAGGTGCTTGTATGTGTGTGTTAGTGTATGAGTGAGAAAGAGAAGAGAGAAAGATATAATGAAAATTCACTGTATTTACTTTTTAGAAAAGCAAATAACACTAGGCCTAGTACACGTAATTGTGTTTCATTTGGATTTCTAGGGTCTGAGATCACAGTCTCATTATTACTTTGTAATGTTTTTTTCTTGAGTTAAAAAAGTTACAATGAGAATTTACCCTATTGTTAGAATGGCTTTAATAGTTAATCTCAACAGAAATTATTTAACAATGTCTTCCTTTAAAACTACTGTGGCTGTGGCCCTGAGAGGCCTCAGCTATTCGTGGTGAACTCCCTCAGTAGCGTAGCCATGAGGTGGTGACACTCCCCCAGAAGGCCAAGTACGAAGGGATCCACATCATGGCCTTTCCCCCAAGTGCATGTACCAAGGCCAAGCTGCAGCTTTTAGACTAATGTGTCTTTTTCCCGTTCAAATCAGCATAAGTGGGTGGTTGGCGGATGCTTGACTGGTGTGGTGTGCTTCTTCTCTCCTATCAAACATCTATCTTCTTTATCTCCCCTCCTTCTTTTTTGTGTTTGTTACTCTCTTGTAACAGTCTAGTCTTCGGCATTTTTATATGACCTTATTGTGTTACAAGTGCCGTAAAACAATAACGTAAAAAAAAAAAAATTCGGCATACATCCTGCGCTGTAAGGAGTACATGTCCGAGGGCCCCAGCAGAAACATAACCAAGGACAGTTGGACACCTGTTTTGACATGCCTGGGAGGCAGCATTTACTATAAAACATCACATCAACCTTTCGGAGCACCAGCATCCATCCGCTAAACAAAGCTCATCCTGAGCCAAGGGGACTACAGGCCATCAGAGACAACTAGAGAGGAGTTACACCCCATAGGTCACCGTTTCCTCCCCATTTTTCGCTGAGCGTTTCCTGGGTGAATCAATGGGCATAATTGTCTGTGAGGAGGATCAAGTTGAAGCTCCATGACCATGGTTGACGAAGAGCCACCCAAGCTCTTGGAAACAGAAGACTATGTCCCCGTGGGATATCAGGAGATGTATATATACCCCCACAAAAGGACCTCATCCAACATGCCATGTCTGTATGTGGTATTGATGAAGAGACATGCTCTTAGCCAGGTGGTGCTGAAGTGGAAGAGGTCATCAACTCCATCTTCGACCTCCCAAACTAACTGCTGACTAAACGTCTTTTTTCATTTTGGCACCAAAATGTTTTATTTGCTAAATTGAAAGCCTGATCAGTTACCCTACTACTACTAGTCTTTAAAAAATCAAGTTGAAACTGTGACTAGTTTTTTAAAAAGATTAGAATTAAAATTTCGGAATGACTCTATTTTTAAATGGTTACGCTGGCAAAAAAAACTTTTTCTCAAAATTGCATTGAATAGAAAAAGGCGTTTTGTCAGCTTACGGCAGAGTTCTCCAAGAGAGCCCTGTAAATGGGCTGACTTATCAATGCCATGCTCATTCTGTGCCGAAACAACATAGGCGGAACTGCTGCTTTTTATTTCTTCATCCTTACGGTCATCAATTTTCCTCTACTTCTTTTGTATGTTTGTCACTCTCTTGTGAGCTGCTATTTCCGGGGTGCTTTGATAGTCGAAGCAACTTTGTGCTGTTGAGGCTAGAGAGGTGAACAGAGAAAGCCTGATTTCCTGTTTGGACTTGTCTGTTGACATCCACCCATTGGCGCTCATATGACCTTATGCAGGAGTGCCGTAAAACCTTACTAAAACAAAACAAAAACAACCCAAAACACCATTAGCTCAGTTGGTATCATGCTGGCAAACAGTGTATAGCCTAGTTTGAGTTCACAATGGAAATAAGGGGCGTTCTGAACAAGGAACTTGAGTTGCCTTATGGAGTTTTTAAGGCTGTCCACCTGTCAGTTGTGTCAGGCTATTTTATTCTATCAGAGATGGACGTTCAAAATTCGGAGGTCCTGACTCGTAAACATCAGTGTTGAAAGAGACATTAAACTTATACTTAGGCCTATACCCTACAATTCAATAAAAATAAGACTGTTTGATTTGCTTATTAAATCACAGCAAGAAGCTGTACGCTCTTATTAACACTTTACAGTCACACAGCCAGCAGTCCAAAATACCCCATCTGGTCACCCAGGCAGGAGAGTGACTGCATTGGACTTCTCAAATCTGGCGCAGAATTAACAAATGGGGGGACATTCAAACCCATGCTGTGTGAGGCAAGCCAAGAGTGAAAGGTTTGATTTAAAAGCTTAGCTCTAAACTAAGCTTATTAAAAATAAAAGTGGACTAGCCTAAAATTAGTCAGATGTAAACTTTTTCAGACCCTACCCTATCAATTCAATAAGTGTTCTGAGTCATCTGAGCCTGTCATATTTCCCCACCTGGGTGTCTGAAGTGTCTGTGTGTGTGTAATAATGCCCTGGATGCGTATGTCCTGTCGTATTTAGCCACATGTCCGTCACTTTCTTCCTCCAGAGGTTTAAATTTAAAGACTATATAAATCAAA
The DNA here is from genome assembly GCF_000002075.1 of Aplysia californica. Lineage (NCBI taxonomy): Eukaryota > Metazoa > Mollusca > Gastropoda > Aplysiida > Aplysiidae > Aplysia > Aplysia californica. Next base: position 421,796 of record NW_004797886.1, on the reverse strand, counting down.
TAAACAGGCTCTTTTCAACCTGAATCTAAACCACTTTTTTTTTGCCTTTTTAGTAACAATGTTACTAACATGAAGCAGTTTGGGGTGGCTCTTTTGGTTTCATCTTGCCAAACACGAAGACACAAGGAGGCAGCCGTGGTGAACAGTCTTCTGGCTGTGGCAAAGGGCGTCATAATATCAAGTATTACCCCAACAGCCACATTTTGTGGTCAACTAATCAGGAGAATAGAATTGAAAAAAAAATAGAAGTGACAAACAGAACTCTCAAAACGACGAACTGCTAATTAGGTTATAAAATCTTTTCTTACTTTAAACTGACTTCACTGGGTTTGAATTTCCACGTCTTTACCATTTCAACACAAGGAAGGAGGGTTATCTGATGAGCTGAACCTCCACACAATGTTTACCATCAAAAGGACAGGATTCAAACATGCCTGGTCAGGAATTTGATCCAAAGTGGTCTGTCCAGAACATTCTCTCCCACAAGTGTAAAGCATAATGCTCTTTCAGCGGCCGTATGGTCATAGTCCGACAATAGCCTCAACTTGCACAGGCATCTTGGGAAGTAGCTAGCTATATTTTCAAGAAGACATAAGTACAGCCAGGTTTGTTGAAGACTACCACCTCTTGTCAAGGATAGAAGTGGATGTCTTAGACAGGTGGATGTTTTGGACATATTTTCGCAATTATAAAAAATACATGCTTTTTTTCCTGATTAAGTTCTGAAAAAAAATTTCTTTTTTCATTTACCATACTATAAAGTCTGAACTTCATCCACGTTTTCACTTCTTTTTATACTACTCTTCATCAATATAATTGTAATAATGCTTGCACTCACTAATCCCAACAAACAGTCTGTTATAATAAAGTATCAGAAAAATTCTACCAACTCAACATCAGTTTGGTAAGCATTAATAATTTATTTAACATAGTGTCAATGGTGACAGGTAACATACATTGTATCATGAGTTAATTCAGTCAATATAATACATGACGACAATTCAGCCCATCTTTCTCTATTGCCCGGCAGCGTGAGGTCCGACAGTGAAGTGATTGCTCTCAGTGGACAACAAACGACAGTGAGGAACCCAGCTGGAGGGAGCCGGGTACCACAAACATTTCACCACCACATGTAGCATCAACATGACATAAAACCAATACTTCGTAACATTTCTCTAACACAAATGGAATTCTGAAGAAATCAGGGCTCACTCCGTCCCTGGAGAAATCAAATTAATTGTACAAAATGTTTGCACAAAGTCAGTCAGCATACTAAAGATGAATACAACACACAATTTTGTTTCAATCACTACAAATCAAAAGGGATTTTGCTCTTGATTTCACCTTAAGTTTTGACAGTCACAACTGACAGAGTGGGTGGTTGGCAGCTGCTCTCGTGTGGTTTGCTTCTTCTTTCCTATCAAATATCCATTTTCTTACTTATCTCCTGTCCGTTTTTGTTACTCTCTTATAGCACCTCTAATCTTCGGCACTTATATGACCTCATTGTGTTGCAAGTGCCGTAAAACTCATCCTAAAACTGAAAAACAACTAACAGATCATCTGTTTTTCAAAAACATCCCATCATTGCATTAGCTCGCAATATGTACCCACATCTTCACTGCCACACCCAATTACAAACATCTTTTCCAATGTCGCTCTAGAAAAGGGCACAAACCGTTCAATATCCACGGAGATGTTACAACAATGACATAGTACTAGCCCTCAAGGTTTCTAGTAGTAGTAGTATAGGGTTTGGGTCAACATGAGGAGCAAAGATGGCAGACTTGAATGTGATTTAACATGTGAGTCAACACAAGCCCCTGTGACTAGGGAACAATATGGGTCATATATATATATATATGTACACGGATATTCTCAAAGTGAATCCAACACCACATTCCTACATTGAAAAAATTTAGAGACCGTAAGCAAGCTGCTCAAATTATGCTGTAAGTCGAGAAATCAAAATTTTTCAGGGCGGAGAAAAAAACTGTTTCGATCTTTTAAAAAATTGTACCTGCTCTCAGTAACTTTTTTTGCCTTTTTCAAAATTTAGATTTTGAATTTTGACAAAATGTTTCTGGAGTACATGTAACTGATACTACAGATTAATAAACTGTGATAATTTTTTCTTTTTAAATTTAAATTGGGGGCAAAGTACATCTGAACATCTGGCAGACGATACGTAGTCTGAGACTGACACTGACAATACAACAAGATTTGTGGAATGTGCACGTGAGTGTATGTGCAGACAGACATAACAGGGGAACAGTTGAGACAAACCAGAAGAAAAGAAGGAAATTTAGCCCGATAAAATCTCTCAGCAAAGCCACAGACAAAACTTACAACAGCGTTTTATCACCTCTATCAGAACCTTAAGTCCTTTAGAATTCATACTCGTGTCACCAGCACAAGTACCAGCAATGGACTTCAGGGGGGTTTTTTCCCCGAGGGACTTCATTGTTGTGAAAATGAAATCAAGTTCCAATCTTCCTGCTCTTACTGCTTGAGTTATGCTCATTTATACTACCAATTAACAAGAACAATGTTCAACATTTCACTTCTACATTAGAACTTTATATCCCATCAATAACTAAATGATATTAAAGCTTTTGTAAGATTTAAAATGGAGAAAATACTAGTTTCTGAAATCATTTGTTGTCTGATCACAACTACATGTTTACATGAAGCAAGAGTCATCATTTCATAATGGGCCTTTTAGATAAAAATGCCTTCTTTTTTTTTTTTACTTCCGTACGAGATGCATCATAGTCATAGTAGTGAAATTAGGCGCTCTTCAAAATAATGAAATTGAAAAAAAAAAAATTAGTACTTTTCCGCCGGTTTGGAAATTTTATTAGAATTTTGGCTCAATTATACAATACCTTTAATGTCCATTTAAAAACATCTCTATGTCGATTTTTTTTTTATAGTAGAGGGTTTTACGGCGCTATACGTGGATTTTACTGAAAAATGTTGATTAGAGGGACAAAAAATGTAAATTTTCAGTTTGCAAGGTACGGAAATCATTAAATGATGACGGTCATTTACTCGCTTATTTTTACCTCTGAAAAAAGGCGACCCTGGCATCCTTCAATCACAAATATCTTGACTCCTGTTCAAGATAGATGCGTATTCTTTTCATCAAAAGTAAGATAATCGAAACCATTGCATTGCTTTATTTACACTGTTGATATGCAATAGGACAAACAAATATGTCCAACATTCCTTTCTTCAGACTAGCACAGAGGGCTTTTACTACTTCCATGAGTCAACAAAAAAGAAACCAACAAATAAGGATATGAAGAACTGCAAGAACATTTTCGAGTACTAGCTTTCAGACAAAACAACATCAAACTAGCTTATACTGCATAAAAAAGACATCATTTGTAGTTGAGAATCACTCTTAAAAGATACGATACAAAAGCCAAACCACCTACTAGATGTCGAAGAGCTTCATGGTACAATCATGACCTCATTTTTCCACGTTCCAAACTGTCAGGACAAGGCAATGGCAATACAAATGAAGGGGGGTCAAGTAAAATGCAGGATACGTCCATGAAAAAATTAGGGTACTCACCCCCAACTTACAACAGTATCCTTACGAAATCAATCCTGAGAAAAAACCAACTTCATTCCCCAACTGTATTTCATACCTATAACCCAGTTAAAAATAAGCTGAGTTCATCAAAAAAAAAAGAAGTAAAACGGGTTACCGTATGTCATGGTAGGATCAATGTGACTGTGCCTGTTCTTCACTTGACCCTTCCACAAACGTACTCCAAAATTGTCTTGTACAAATGCATAACAAGTTACAAACCAAAACCATAATGCAAATGAGAATACAATCTTACTGGCCTATGCTGACAAAATGCAAGGTGCTTTTTTTTTTTTTAAACATTTCATTTTGGAACCATTCACGTACAATGTTCTCTCCCCATTTCATTAGCACTAAGGAGTAATACATTTCCCTTATACGGTACACAGAAGGGCTGAAATAAAACTTCCAAACATTTCCCCTGTAATAAACCAATAAAGCTTGCACATCCTATGCCTCATTCAATAGGCTGCCAGCCTTTGGCACAGTGGTACTTTGTAGGTTTTTTTTAACAAAGGTTTTCACTGAAAAAATATATTATAAAAATATCAATTACGTCACATATCAAAACGATTTTATACTAAAAATAACCCCAAAAAACCCCATTGCCTTCCTTGTACCCTGGCGACATAATAAGGATAACCCTCCTCGTGTGAACTCAAATTCAAGAATGAAAGTTGCACATCGACACTGCCATTTAAACAGATTTAAGAGAACATTTTCATTAGTAAAGTATCACAGACATTCATGTACACGTTTAAAAGAATCAACAATACTCCATGAAAAGACCAGCATGGTAATTTAAGTGTTTGACAACAAGAATATGATTATTTGAGTTGAGTTCAGTGCCAGCTGTGCTACAAAGCAGGTGAGTCAAGAGGAGGGGGATGGATGGGGGGGGCTATCAGTCAAAGAATTATCATTATCATCCGTTTTAGCCCAAAATTAATAATTCGTTATCAACAACATAAAAAAGGGGAACCTAAAAACGCTCCAAGCAACGAAAGTTTAGAAAAAACACAAGCAGGGATCAAAACTCGGGGAGTCCACATTGTACGCTTGAAGTAACAATGCAGTCAACATGACTTGGCAAAAAGACCCAAGGAAATAAATAAAAATCCAGACTTGTGTCAAAATGTCTTTTCTAAAAAGTTACCCTCACTTTCACACTCTCTGCCCCACCCATTCTTCCTCCATAACTCACAAATAAAAGAAAAGACAAAGTAAGTTTGCTTTCCTTCCTTAGTTCAAAGTCACCTTGTCTTTTATATATAACCTAAGTCAGTAGCAAAGTCAATGATTAATGAAACCTTTCAGGAAATAATTGAAGATACCCCAATGTTCCTAAATTCCTCAATATATCTACAAGCACTCTCTAATTCCACAATGTAAAGTGAGAGGGGATGGGATAGCCTTCAATCTATAAATCACATTAATTAATAATGGATGTTTACATATATTGATTTTCAAACCCCTGACAAGTTGACCATTCTATTGCTTGCCATTACATTCATTCACACCCCCGTGTTTTTACAGGATATTTACAGGAAAAAATGGCGCATTTTACTATGGGCTAACGTCCATCAGGTCATGACTCAGAATATCAGATAGGAAAAGATTTGCATGAGATTAGAGACTTTTCAACAAGCAAATGAATTTGTAAATCTTCTTCCTTTTACAGAATTTTCATAAAAATCACTGGTACAGCCATTGACTACCGTAATTAAAAAAAGAATTCCATTGATACGACTCAAGAGACTCAAGAGCAAAACTGTTAGCCTAATCCCTACGACTTGACTTCACAACCCTAGTAAATGCAGGATAGCTTATCGTATTCTATACAAAAATTTAAAAAGTGCATAACTTAAAACAACAAAGCAGTTATCTAGCCTTCATTAAAACAGAAGCTGCAGCTACTTATGTTCTACGTTGACTTATTGTATTCACTCATTACCAAACTCACTATGGTGCTACATAAAAATGAAACGGTAGTCAGCAACAAAAATCAGTCTTTTTAATGACAAAGATATAGACGTAGAAGCTGTTATTCTTTCCTGAAATTGAAATATACCCCTGAGATAAAATCAGTCTACACAGAAGCAAGAACACCAAATGTTGATATGTAATAATGGCAATGGTCAACAACACTAGTATTCTCCTTGTACAAAAATGTGTCTGGTAAAAAATTGTGAGACCTTGAAGGTGAGACAAGCAATGTGTCAGATAACTGCCGAAGCAGCATCTTTGACTGGTATTAAAATATATAACAAATACATGTACCAACAATGTCTGGCACAAACAAGCTACATCTCGACTGCTCAGGGGAAGACATCGTCATACGTCACTTTTCAAAATGTCAAATGGCAGAGTCTAACAAAAACTATTTGATCTGGGGTTCTTTACAAAATGTTGCTGCTTACCATAATTTTACGGTTGTCTAGTACTTGAGGAAGCAGTATTACCCAACAGCGCAGCGGAAGTCTGAAAAATAGCTCTCGAATTCCAAGTGAAGAGAAGAGAAGAGAATCTTGTGCATTGTTTTAGGATTTGTCGTTTTGCCGCAGACACCATTGTTAAATGACGTTTTCCTTTATATTTTTTTGTTCGTAAGATGTCAAGAAAATATCGCCAGTGTCGCAAGCAATCCACTTGAGTCCATTTGGGTACTTTTTACACTAGAGATAAAAATCTAGTTTTTGTTGTGTTGTTTTTTTTAAAGTTTTAGTAGAGGTTTTACAGCGCTCACAACTGCATAAGGTCATTTGAGCGCCAGAAGAATAGAGGTATTACAAGAGAGTAACAAACATAAAAAAGAAGAACGAGAGATAAGGACGATAGATGTTTGATAGGAAAGAAGAAGCAAACCACATTAGAGCACCCGCCAACCACCCACGTTGTGTTGTTTCTATAAGGAATCATGAAAAGCAAGAAAATTGTAAGCTTGACCATAGCATTAAATTGCATTTTGGTGATGTAGAAAGATGCATCTTTGACAGAGGTTAAGGAAGTAGTAAAAATCGAAAATTCTCAAAATTTGGAATTAAGTGGATTGTTTGCGACAGTGACGATACGTAAAGACTACATGGTCTCTCCTGATGTATTACAGTGAACGACAACATCAACTTTAACGATACTCAAAACTTTGATGAAACAGACCCACATTTCAGTCAGTTGTTATCAGATGAACTTGTATGAGGAATGAAGACGTGACAGTACAGCGCAGTGACTATGCATGTTGAGTAGATGGTGCAACACAAGTGAGAACAAACACTCAACACATCTCATGGAATGCTACTCCACACAAAATGGTTCATACAACATAAACAAAACAACATGAGGCTATTGAGAGAATTTGGTGTCATGACTTTTTCCTCACAATGAACATTATCAGCAGTACCTTCATGATTTTTAAATAGTCTCCTTTTCAACATTAAGAATCATTTCAATTCTAACATGAAATGCATTACAGTTGACACTTATACACTCAAGGAACAAAAAGACCATAACACTTCAGTAAATGTGTAAGGAAATTAAAGCAAACGGAAAATCTTATCTCCACATTGATTTCATCTCTTGTACAATTTCCCAAGTTCATGAAACCGAAGTTTCAGCACGCTTAATACTGTTCATTTCATTTGGCGTGTATATTATTCTAAGACCCTGTTCTTATTCCACTGTTGCAAGACGGAAGGTGAAACTAATTTTCTTTTGACATTTAGAATACATTCTGCCTATAAGTTTGAAGAGGCACACTTTACGTTCAAAGAAATTATTTTTAATATTGTATAAAAAAAAACTTTCAGCAACTGGAGAAAACATAAAAACATAAAAAACTTACATATTACTTTTGAAAACGAATGCTACCATCAAAATGAGCCATGAAAATTCATATTACAAGTCACAATACTAAATGGTCATGAAACACACCACAGCAGATTTTAAAAATAAAATCAAACCTTTTGAGTGTACAGAAATGAGACTAGTGTGAAGTAGGTCCAACAGTTGGCATCTGAATGAAATAATTCCTTGTTTACAGCAACACTTCTTCCTATCATTCTCTAAGTCAAACAAAGCCACAAAAACAAAAATTAAAATTAAACAAAACAGTAGGATACATTGGTTCTCTACACTGATTCCCTTCCTTCGATGAAAGAAAAGTATACACACTCAAAACCAGTGAAATAACTTTGAACAATACTAACTAAGACTTCAGTTTTCCTACACAGTGTGTGCAAATGGAAGTAGATATTGCACAATACATTGATCCCTAAAACAGAAAGTGAAATGTGGCGCAATTCAGAAAAAGGACATCCAACTAGCAAAACAAACTAAAACCAACGAAAAGACAACTTGAAATGTCAGAAAAAGACGGTAGTGGTCAAAATTCATGAGTAACAGGTCAAAGTGGTCAAATAGTCAATAGTAGCAAATCACCTACAGTATACCTATAAAAATAAAGCATTAACGAGACATAAGATAATCAAACTTTGTCCAAATTAAAGAAGCAAATACAATGACAAATGAACAGCAAACAAGAACAGACCTTAAATAAAGAACAGGATCTGACTGCCACTATCACAAATGAAGACTTTTTTGTTGTAACATTTTGGAATGCAAATACAACAATAACCCAAGCTCAAAAGCCAATATTAAAAGTCTCTAGGTCAAGAGTTTACATTTTCTAATGGCTTTAATCCCACTGAAATTTTGTTAATTTCCTAAATCAAAATATCATTATCAAGCTCCTGAATAGTTCAATTTTGAACCAAGTAAGAGAAGAATTGAATGAGAAGAAAATAGTATCTGAATATAAACTAAAACAATCTTTTTACAAAAAATCTGAAAAAAGACCTGGTGCTGAATATTTGAAGTGAAAATCTCTGGCAAAAGATCTATCCCAAACAAAAGAAATTCAGATCTGATGAAATAACAAACAAAAAAATTCCAGAAAGGCAGACAAAGATTTCAGCTTGATAATTTGCCAGTCTAAACAATCCTCATCCTAAGGGGAAACTGAAAAAACGGGTGAACAATTTTTGACAGAGAGATGGAAACACTGCTGCAGCAAAATACAGGAACCTCATTCATGACAAAGAAACATCTGCAACATGGCTTTGTTTATACATCTCATTGTATTGAAACAAATACCAAACTAACACCAACAAAATTTTTAATTTTTTAAAGACAACTACATAGGCGGACTAAAAGAATCTGATAAGCGATTCCTTTTCAGAGAAACAGTTTTTTTCTCTCAAGGTCAAAAGAGCGACCCAGCTTTTGGCAGGAAACCTTTATAATAAAAATAAATTAAAATAAAAAAACCAACATATGAAGCAATGTGTTTATTTTACCACTTACATCTACAACTTTTCAAGGTCTTCTCTCTTTCACTTAGTAGTATCATATTACCTGTGAGATCTGGTTGTACAAAAACTGAAATGTAGATAGCATGGTGGAAATATTAAGTATACATTTCCTTCTCAGTTGTGGTAAAGAATAAGTTATGTAACAACATCTGCTTTTTAGAATCTTTTGACACAATCTACATTAGGCTTGGGCGAGCGCATTCAAGTGCAGGCTAGATTAAGTGATTCCAAATATCGCAAGAGTCAAATCATGAAAAATTGGATGAAAGTTGTCAAAATGCCTCAGCTTTCAAAAATGAAAATAAAACTGATGCTATAGCATATGTCACTCAAGAACATTTCATGAGGTCTGCATCCAATTAGTCTCGAAACTATTTGATTTTAATTTTCAAGACGGACAGTTTTGTTCTTTATTAATTATCACCTTACTGTGAGCCACGTTCATTATTAATTACTGGGTAAACCCACGGGCTAGACTGAAACTTCTTGCGGGCCAGCCGTAGTTTGATCAGCCCTGCCTGATCTACATCGTGTCAAACACTACCCAACAATGACCTGTTAAACTCCTTCAGAATAAGACTGAACAAATAATGTGCTGAAAACACAAACCAACCATACTGAAAACGACAATTGTCTAAAGACAGCAGTGACCTACAGTTGACCATTGCCTTGATACAGGCAATTAAAACAGACAGTGACTGTATATCATTTTCAAAAGAAACAAAAAGTTCTTACATTTCAGTAACTATTAACAGTGTAGGTAACTCATTGCCCACACACCTATTCGGCTCAGGCAAAACACAGGAATTTACTGTATTTCAAGACAAATGCCATGGGCTGGAAAAGTCATACACAATGTATCATGGTACATCATAATAAACATCAGTATCTATCTCTGTTCAAAGTCATGGAGAGGACTGAAGCTCCATTATAATCTATCAAAAGAGTTACTTCATCACACCTTTTTAGGGGAGGAAAACAGTCTTGATTTTGCCGAAATTGAAATGATAAAGGTTGTAATAAAAATGACGAGAAACAATTTTTCTTTAAAATTATCTATGAATTAATAAAATTAATTATAAACAAGTGGTTAAAAATTATTTTTCAGATTACTTTCCCTCACAGCATGGGAACAAAATTTCTCGGTTTGCTGCACCATATAATGTGGCACAAGGGAAACGAATTAAAAATTGTCTATGACAGGAAAAAAAATTAAGTCAAAAATAAATTTGAAGAAAATCTTTGTGATAGATCATCATTCAAATAATCTGCCTTTATTTCCAATAATTAATAGTGTCGCCATGGCAGAAAAATTTCTGGCACTTGTAAATTCAACAGACATCTGAATCAACAGGTCAACAGGAACTGTCTCGTCTCTCACTCCGAGAGTCTGAAAGTAGCTCCGATAGTAGAGCAGCAAAAAACTGGTAGGAAAGACTTCACAACAGCTGATTTATTCAGTGGTCGGAAAACAAAACAGTCTCATATGTACAGCATGCACAAGTGATAACAGTGGTCAACAGAGTTCATTAACTCTCTCTGTGCCAAGCATCTATATACACCCTCATTTTTCTTCAGACCAAATGAACGGGCGCAGATAAATCAAGGCACAAAAAGAGTTAATCTGCCTAAAGGGTATTCTTCCTTTTCAGATACATGATGCCAATTCTAAAGTCTCAGCCTTCAGTATACATATTTACCTCTCAGGAAGGGAGAGAATATGAGAAAAATGGTGATAAAGAACATGATGTATGATGGAAAGAATGAATGAAAAATTCTCAAGTTACTCTTGATGCTTCAACACCAGGGCCTCCATCAGCCGTAACCTCGCTTTCACTTTCTGAAAAGTACACAGAAAACAAAATTTACACTCAGACCTGCTCCGACTACCACCTGTCAAAAAGCAATCACCTGTACAAACGACCACTTTCCAGTTTGCCCCCTTGTCTCTTTTTAAAGATTATCATGACACTGTCAAAGATGTCAGTTAACCAACACAATGTACATTAAAACAGTAGTACAGTGAGAAAATGAGGCTAAAACAGCACCTGGACATGGATGGCTGGTGCCTCTATAAAAATAAATCATTGATGGTCAGGTCAGGACAGTGAAAAACATTTCAATGTTTCGTTGAAGGCAACTTTAAGTGAAAACCCTCTGTATTTCCAAGGAATTGAAAATTTCTAGCCCAAGCCATTTAAAAAAGATGTTATCTATCCCCATCTAGTCCAGTATGAAACACTTTTTTTCCTGTTCAGTCATAGAAAATGTCAAACTGGGACAAAAAGGTATTATCTTCTAATTATCTTATCTACGACTGAGGTCAGAAAAGAAGCATCAACATCTACAGTTCTCAACACAACTGCGTGAACGAAGGAAAAAGATACTCACTTTATATTCGCTGTACTCTTTGTGTAAAGGATGCCTATCTTCCTTTTGAACTTTCCTGTAGATGAGAGGAAAAAAACGAAATACATAGTTTACCATTCTCAGGACAAAAAAAAGGGATAAAACCGGCAAAGAGATATGTTGAATGAGTATTACAAGTACATATAAGTAATTTTCTATTAAGCGCTATACCAAGCATTCACAGAACAAAGGTTGAATCACATTTATACTTATGTCCACCACAGTCACACAATCCCCCATTCCCAATGTTTTGCTACCACCATTATTGATCAAATTCATCCAAATCAGACACACGACATATTAAAATAAAAAATGTCATGACTGTAATACTAGGACAACACAAATTTGCATTAGCAACATGAATCAAACAAAACACTGCCAAGGAATTCAATTAATTACCTTCCATTCCTTTCAACAAAACTCTCTTCAAATTCCTTCAAACAACGCCGCAACTTTTTCTTCTGTACTCTTGAGGACTCAATCTCAACATGAAGTTCTGACCTGGAGAAGAAAATACAAACCAGAATCAAATTATGTCTGCTTAGCGTGATTGCACTGTAAGTGATATATCTTCATAGTAGAGCCGATCAGATGTAACAACGCTTTTATACCCCGGAACTCCAAATGTAGCTGGAATATCCCTTTATTAAACAAATATTCCAATAATCCTGCTAACCTTGTGCCAACAGCTGAATTTCACGTGACAGGAGAGGATGCAGGAATAGAAGAAAAATATTTTATTAGTGTAAAAGAAAAATAAGTTTCCCAACAACAACTGAAATGTCTCAACAAGGCAGACAGAAGTGGTAGAGTACAGTCCAACCTGCTCTAACAGTCATCTGTCTTACACTACAAATGGCCAATTAAAAAAAACAATTATAATGAAACTGTCCAAGATGTCCACCTGTATAAGACAACCACTTTTTCCCTCGATAAAGGGTATCCATCTTGGACATTTTCAACTGTATATAAACTTTCTTGCCAAAGAATAAAAGTCTGCAAAAATAACTCTTCCTTTTCTTCTCACTCTATGCTCTCCTGAAAAACTGAGGGCTAACAAAAAGTGCCTTCTTCAACCCACTAGCAAAGATTTTTTCCCCAAAAAAAATAAAAAGAGGAGAACTTCATTTTTAAAAAAACAAAAAAAACCCAACAAAACAAACTTACAAGGAAAGCTCATGAAGGTGAGCATCTCCTCCCGAGTCCTCCGCCTCCTCCGAGCCCCCTCCTCCTCCTCCTCCTGGCTGTTGCATACCCTCATCGTTGACATTGCTGTAGGAAGACCTTTGTTGAGGAAAGCCCAGGTCTCGGAGCACGGTCAGATCTCTGGTGACCAGGCCAAAATCTGACGTGCCAAAGTCGGGCGTGCTCGGACCGTCCTCGTCCGGATCGGCAGTGGGGATGTGGATGGTATTTCTCTGGAAGCAAAGCAGTTTTTCTTTGTGAAATACAAAGTGGAAGTAACACCCCCAAAGCAGATACTAATTCGATATGCAGTCGAACCTGCCCTTATAGCCATCTTTTTAAGACAATCACCTGTGCAAACTTAAGTACTTCCCTACCAGAGCAGTGTTACTGACTGAAGTGTCTTTCGGCCATTCCCAAAGGGGGGATATTAACATGCTCTTATGAACAGTAGAATTGTAAATGGGCTGATTTATCAATGTCAGGCTCATACTGTGCAGGAACAGCCTAGGGGGAACTGCTGCTTTTTCTTTCCTCATCTTTACTATTGTAATTTTTTCCTCTACTTCTTTTGTATGTTTGTCACTCTCTTGTGAACTGGTATTTCCGGGGTGCCTTGATAGTCGAAGCAGACTTTGTGCTGTTGAGGCTAGAGAGGTGAGCAGAGTAAGCCAAATTCCCCGTTTGAACTTCTCTGTTGACATCCCCCCCTTGGCACTCATACAACCTTATGCAGTTGCGAGTGCCGTAAAACCTTACTAAAACTAAAACAAACTACTTCCCACTAAATCTCCCCCCCCCCCCCCCCCCCAAAAAAAAGTTATTGTTATAATGACACCGTTCAAGACTTCCAACTGTCTAAGATAACTATTTTTCTCTTTGACAATGGATGGCCATCCAGGACAATTTCGACTACAAACTGAATAAAGCTTTGTCGCAACATTAAGTAACAAACCGCAATAACTTCTCCCTTTTTCCGCTCATTGAAAAAGAACCCCAACATTACAACCAAAAGGCCATTGAAAACAAGCAAGTAATTCATGGTTATCTTTCATTCTGTAGATAGTACTGAGATATCCATATAAGCCAATAAAAATGTTAGAACATTTATATGTCCCAAAAAGTATGATGCCTTGCTCCCCACCAAGAACTTATATTCAACCTCTTCAATGCGCTTGAAAATTAACAGCGAATCAACTGCTTACTGAGATACTCTGCCATATGCCGTTTTGAAAAGTGATACATTACGGAGTCTTACAATAAGCAGTCGAAATGTACTCAGTACCAAAACAAAATTACCATGTACGGGATTCACATTCTTCTGATGTAAAGAACGAACACCCTATAAACTAAAACAACCTACTTCTGTTCTAGAAATGCATTCTAAAAAGTGTAATGTGAAAAAAAAAAATAATAAGACATATATTTTAATAATGATGCAATCCAAATGTCCAGGGTCTTTGAAGCATTTGGTCAGCTAGCTGTTCAGAAGTACTACGCCAAAAATTGTGACAATTTCTTAATCTGTGGTATTGGTTGAATGTTCTCAAGAAATATTTTGTCGAAATTTAAATCATTAATGTTGAGAGAAGCAATCAAAGATACACATAAGGGTGGGACAATTTTCACAAGAATGAAACAGTTTTTCCTCTCTCCTGAAAAATTGTGCTTCCTGGGCTAATAACGGTGGAACAGCTTGCCAATGATTTATAAAGCTCACGTGAGGGGGTTCCAGAGTGAGGGGACAGATTTCCACAATAGCATAAAATGCAAAAGAAGAATAGGGAGCAGTGATTATTTGCATTCACAAGAATTAACATGACAATGAAATGTGGCAGTACATTGAAGGTGCCACAGCTTTCTTTACCACTTTCAAACACTGAGGATCTTTGGACTAGTGCTTGTCAACGTGGGTGATATCGTCCACTAGTGGGCCATTTGGTAATTTTGGTGGGGATACCCGTGTAGCGAAAGTATGCTCTGCTGGATATACAGTCAAACCTGCTTTAACGGCCACCTGTATAAGATAGTCACCTGTACAAACAGCCACTTCCCATTTCACCTTTGCAAATTTTTACGTTATAATGATGCTGTGTAAAGATGTCTACCTGTTGAAGACAACCGCTTTTCTCGAAAATGGGGGACAAATTAGTATTGTTCCATACAAAAAGTTTAGAGTCTTAAAGGTAGTTAAAAATGGGCACTGGTTATAAAAAGGTTGAAAAGCGCGCTTTTAAACTGTTATGTTAAATGACATTGGTATTAGGCATGGAACTTACAGGATACGTAACAGGAATTTCAATCATCTGATCTTCCGGCACCGTTTGCAGTTCAAGGGAATTGCGAGGCTGGGGATGAAAAATGTTAGTGTGCTAAATTTCTACATAATATGTAACAGTGTTATTCATTATTAACTCTTTCACTGTCTTGTTCTGTGAATTTTTTTTCACTATCTTCTGTCCTCATCGTGCCAAATCTTCAGAAGCCTGCATCTATTACCTATTCTCCAACCCGACTGCTAAGTCCTTCTCCTTTCTCAGGGCCATGTTCCATCTTCACATTCTAAAGAATCTGACTGATGTGTTTCTTTCGTAATAAGCTACAATTTATGAGGACTCTTGATTTGATAGCTAATCCTTACAGGCCTGCCCTGTTGAACTTTTTGTGGTCGAAGGTATGAGGATGCACAGCACTTCCAAGTTCTTTTTAATTTAAGCCTGAGATACTCAGTGATCAATACCATAAACATCTCGAATAGTAATGAGAACCTCGGGCATGGTTTTTCAACAGTGAAAAGGTTAATAACTAGTAAGTCTAGAAAATGCTGTTTCCTAAGAAAGGGAAGTTCAATCTAAAGAAATGTGTTACTGGGGTTGCTTAAAATAAGTCAGCTCAGTGTTTAAAAAAAAAAATATATATATATATAAAATATATCCAAATTTATACAATACTTTTCAACATTAAGAACAAATTTGAATGATGTTCAAAGTCCACAAACAAAAGTGATCAGAAAACCAGTAAAAAATTTGAACCAACTAAAAATAGATACACATTAATCTATTTATGCGTTTTTATATAACACAAAGCTTCATGTCAGTTGTTAGTTTCATAATCAGTTAATGCTGTTATGGATATGTTACTTTATAATTAGATTCATACTTGTATACCAATTTCTGACCATACAATACAAACATAAAAAAGCACCCCTCTCCCCCAGCACATTAAAAAAAAGAAAGTTCCAATGATGTAATGAGGAAGCAGTACATCTACAGATCCCTCAGAAGAGACAAGTGAAAAGCTTACTATGATTTGATAAAAAGCAACAGAGAACTAGGTTAAGACTTTGTCTCATGTAAACACATGGTGGAGAATACAAAAAGAATAAAAATAAAGACAATCACAGGTTTCAAACTGTACTCACAGACACAGGTCTGGCCAGTATTCTCTTGATGGATCTGTACCTGTCGTATAACGGTCGCATCAGATCTTTTTCATCTCGTGTACACTGGAAAAAAAAGTGAAACGTACATCAAGATGCCAAACCAAATCGAACAGAGAACCAACATACAGGAAAGTGGAAGTTTTGTTTCAAAATAACTATGGCGATACACTGGTAAGTTGGGAAGATGGAGAGGGAAAAAAAGAGAATACTTAGGGTACACTGAGCATTGTGCAGTCTTAATTCTTGCACAAATGTGATAATAACTATAGCATAAACTGAGCTGATTGCTTTTGTTTGAGAAAAGAGGAGCGCACTGACACAACAAAGGTCATTTAGTGCTGGGCAAAACGCTTGTTTAGTTTTAGTAAGAGTATTATGGCGCTCACGACTACATAAGGTCATATGAGCACGTGTAAGAAGGAGCAAACAGCACCAGAGCACCCACCAACTAACCACCAAAGAAAAAATAAGACAGGAACAAAAGAAGAAAAGAAAAGTAAGAACTACCAGTGGCGCTCTTCAACCACTCAAGCATTAAACTGGCAAAGAACAAGTAGTTTCTCTACTCACAAGTCACTTTTCAGTTTTAGTAAGAGTTTTACGGCACTTGCAACACAATAAGGTCATATAAGTGCCGAAGACTACAGGCCTTACAAGAGAGTAACTAACATAAAAAAGGAGGAGAGACCAGGATAATATATGTTTGATAGGAAAGAAGGAGCAAAAAATCACTGACTGGGGGTAAAAAAGCAATAACCAAAGTTGCCCTGGGGGAGACAGGGTGTTCAAAAACTCTTATCGCCATTTACATGCATTAAAACAAATTGTACTATATACAAGTTGAGGATTTTGAGGGAAATGAAACAAGAGAAGACAACTGTTGTATAATTCATCTTTCTGTGGAAATCTAAAAAGAGGCAGACACACAGCAAGAGGTGCAAATCTTGAGAGCTTTAGGTAAACTGTATTAAATTTCTCAAATAGGAAGATTGCAAGTTGGAAAATAAAGTATGAGATGTGACTGTGTTCTCATTGTCCTTCTTATTCATATAATGCTCTAATGTTCATGGTCTGATGTGCATACCGTAATCCATTGTGCTGTGATAGTATGAACTTTTGCTTATGTGTTAACATTAATCTAAAGAGTGTATGTGTGCATGTTAACTAACTTGTGTTTTGTGTTGAATTGAAGGTACTGTAAAACGCCTAGTGGGGATTAGGTCCTATAGGAATTATCTCGATTATTATTAGTATCATTAAATTTTCGTTCACATTACAAGAATAATGAAAGTAGTGTCAATTTGGCAGCAGGACTAGAAAAGTACAAGACATTTTGCTACTCAAATTAAGTAACTTGACTGCTGAAGACAGAAACAACTTGATAAACACACCAAAGACAGCAATCACTGGGACTGTGCTAATTTGTTTTTGTAAAAGTTTTACAGCAGTTGCAACACCATAATGTCATATAAGTGCCAAAGATTAGAGGTGTCACAAGAGACTAACAAACATAAAAAAAGGAGAGATAAGGACAATAGATGTTTGATAGGAAAGAAAGAGCAAACCACACCAGATCACCCGCCAACCAACCACTGTGTTCTAGTTCAAACGTGCACTCACCGGCCTCCCATGCAGTCCCTCAAAGTGCAGCAAAGCTCTCTGTACGGCCAACTTCTCGTCATGCACTTGTTCTCTCGACATCAGCTGATGGGTCAAGCAAAAAACACAAAACAGTTAAAGCTGCATTCAATAATGACATAAAGAAGGCAATAGCTACAACTGGAGTGCCTTAAATAGGGAAGAAATCTCCCAACACGAAACTCATTTTTTCTAAAGGTACAGTCAAAGATAATACAAGGCTTTGTTCGTTTGCTTAAGTAAAGAGAAGCACATTGACACAACCATGATCATTTAGTTCTGGGAAAAGGTCTGACAGAAACAACAGAGGGAAAGTAAAGAAGTAGGACCGACCAGTGGCCCCCTCCAACCTCCCACTAACAAGGCTTTGCAAAGCTGAATGCCTCAAGGAAGAATGAAAATAAAAAGGGAAACTGGTTACTGTAATTGTATGGCTTTAATGCCTCATTCCACACAGTTCAGTCATTCAAGAGGTAGGACTGCCAAATTTATCATCCATCTCTAACAGGCCTGAGCCAGGTGAGGGGTGGAGAACCTTGTAACCTCCTACAAACCCAAGTTCGAGAACAACCTTTTGGAGATTCAAACTGCAGTCACCCATATCATAACCCTGTACAATACCAGCTGAGCTAACGGTGTGCCTTCCTGCTGGTGAAAGAACACACAACAGCAAGTATTTATGCCTCATATAAACATTTTTTTTTTGTTGCAAAATGACAGATGATCTTAAAGCATGATTCAGCTATGCCTGGACAGTACATTATGGGGAAGTAAATTGCAAAAGGACTATTTCTCTCCCTTCAGACCTTGACTTCCTTCATATACTCAGACAGGAGAGACAGTGAAAACATTTACAACCCAGGAAGGGTATGTCTTTACTATTTTACAGGTGTGACCGATATTTTTCATGGTGGGGAAATGTTTCTAAATTTTGAATTTGGCCCAGGTGGCAGCCTAAAGGACTACTTTTTCATGACATAAACATCATCCAGAACCAAACAGTGTCTTACCAAAACCTCCTCAGGCCTTCCAGAATCTCTCCGCTTCTCCTTCAAACATTTCAGGATAAACTCCAGTGTGTTGGACACGGACGGTGTGGCTGGTGGGGATAGCTCCACACCTGATGACGAAGCCCCGCTGTTGTGTCGAGACCGGTTTCCTTTTTCTGTGTCTTCCTTTAAGCCTGTGGTAAAGATAAGAGCAATGCATTCAGTTTCAAATTTTAGCAAGCGTTTGACGACATTTGCATCGCAATTACGTCATACAAGTGCCAATGATTAGAAGTGTTACTTGAGAGTAACTTACAAAGAATAAAAGGAGAAGAGATAAGGATGGCAGATGTTTGGTTGGACAGAAGGAGCAAACCACATCAGAGCACCCCCTGCCCACTGACTGGGATAACTCTATGTACTATACTCAAGTTAAATTACTATGCTCATGAAGCACATATTCAGTAACCTGCTCCTGTTCCCATCTCTGTCACGGCTGAATAAAGGAACTTGGACATCGGTTGGTGTCCAAACACACATGACATCAGTCTTGTGCATTATATCTCTAAAACTAGAGTTTGTGTCTGTCACAACACAAAACATTTGAGGAAGTCACGATGCCTTGTAAAATTGAAAGACAAAAAGTGCAGCTACAAAGAGATTACTCAGACAGTCCAGGCAGCATAAAGAGGATGATGGTAAACAGAACTACGACTATCACTTACGTTACCATCAAACTAGTTTGAGAATGTCCCACAAATTGTACACTCAAGATAAAATCTGAACTTTTACTTTCCAATGTTGCACTCAGATTCTGTCGACAGACATAATAAAATAGAGGGATGTTGGCAAAGGAAAAGTGTCATCAACTTACGTTTCAAGTCTTTTCTTGCTTTTGACAATTCATTCATGTATTTCTTTATGTCTGGCTGGGCAGCTTTTTCCCCTTGAGACGGCTGATGAGAGAAATGGAGAAAATACATTTACAGCCAAAACAACGAGACAGCTTCACTATATACTTGAAAGTAAATGAGCAAGCACACCTTCTTTGAACTTTCAAGAAAAAAAAAATTTTTTTAACCAAAGCAGAAAATATATAATAAAACATTTCCATTTCCATCTCTAGGCCTCACATCTGAAGTTTCAGAAAACATCTCAGTTCGTTAGTTACACTAACCAAAGATAAAAGGGCAAAAATTGAACAAACAGAGGGCAACAACTGAAAATACTTCACATATCTTAAAAACCATGAGCTGGTACATACCCTGTATCCATGATCCTTTTCGAAACCTTCTTCAAAGTGCTTAATTTTCTTTTTCAAGCCTGAAATATCAAAAGGAAATATCAAAATAACAATGAATAGCAACATACTACAAGGAAACAAGAATATAGGCTTTTGAAAATTACAGTCGATGTTTCTCCCACATAAAGATGGCTTCACGGCTTGAAAATGCAAACCTTACATTTGAGTTTATTTAGGAAATATCAGCCTGTTCTTCTTCTTCGTTATGCAGCAGCCTTAAAGCGTGTGCCCTTCAGCCCAATGCAGTGTTTAAAAAAGTGGTGGGCTTCCACATTTGTTCTTTGCTGCAATAGAGTAGAGTATATTGTCTGAGACAGGGACGGGAGGAAGAAGTTGCTGTCGGAGACAGTTTGGGACATTTGAAGACCAGATGTTGGACTGTTTGGTAAACATGGTCACAAAGCAAATTCATTGATGGGTTTCCGGTGTCGATTCTGTTCAGGTGGTAGTTTACAGGTATGTACTTACCTTGTATTTTCTTGGTGAGTTGACGGAGGCGATGGCTGCAGTCATCATCACTGTACAAAATATAAAAGAAAAGGTACATTTCCTTAACTTCTGTAACATCACAAAGATGATCAAAGGACACTCACTGACTCATAATAACAGCTGATACAGTTCCAGATTTGCACACTAGGACGTAGTACGAAAGGGAGCTTTAAAAGAATCTTATGCAAAATCTCCCAGAATAAACACAGAAGCAAGCCATTTTTTATTTATACTCATCTAATTAAACACAAACCCTAAAGTAACAATAAAGACATTTTTCAACAAATATTTTTTCCCAACAGTAGGCTACACGAACTTAGGGTTGATACCTGCTATAAAAAATTGAAATAAAGACTTTTATTTACCCTTATGGGGGCAAAAGAATAAAAAGAGGTAAGAAGGGTAGAAATAGCAACGACAAAAAAAACCCCTACAAACTTGCCCCCCTTTACCTTTTTAAGGCCCTTTAGAGAGAAAAAAAGCTTCCCCTAAAAAAATATCTCAGTATGTTAAAGTGACAACCAAAAGGAAAAAAACCACAACACACCTGTGTTTCTTGTACAAGTCTTGATGCACTGGCGGAGATGGTGGGATGTCTGTGTTCACCGAGGCCCTGCACAAGACAAACCAACACTTTGCATGAGCATCTTTTCGAAACAGAAACAAAAATTCCTACCAATATCAACACTCACTGCAAATTTGTACAATTTAAAAACATCATAAAGTAGCTTATTGGAATTTTCATATAGAAATGTCTTATCTTAAAATGAGAGAGAGAGAGAGAGAGAGAGAGAGAGAGAGAGAGAGAGAGAGAGAGAGAGAGAGAGAGAGAGAGAGAGAGAGGAGAGAGAGGAGTGAGAGGAGAGAGAGAGAGAGAGAGAGAGAGAGAGAGAGAGAGAGAGAGAGAGAGAGAGAGAGAGAGAGAGAGCTGACACACCCACACTCCACACTAAGACAAATGTGAGGCCCGGGGGAAATCAGTCGGATGTTGCTAGTCCTGGATCTGACATGTCATCCAACAGTGAGAAAATATATATTTTTGATGAAAAATGAGTGCTATACTTTATGAAAAACTTCACAATCCTATCTATATATTCTGAAAAAATAATATTCTTGAAAAGCAACTACAAATGTGTGTTTATAGAAGATTTTTTAACATCATCCGTGTTGCAGACAAAGTCCCACCTTCAAACTCAGATTTTTCCGAAATCCCAGGGGGGTGACTAACTCAAAATGCTATATCTCAGCTTATTATTAACATATTTCAAATCAGTACATGCTTAATTTACCCAGGAGATAACATACTTTATGAAAATGTGATTTGTCCATGCTTTTATTTTTGCCATGAGCGACTGATTTTCCCATGGTGCCTCACAAATATCCAACTTCAAGCCACTTTGTGAGACTGAAAGGTCAGCAACTAACACATTAGCGGACAGAAATAAATTTATTTTTAAAAACAACAACAAACAAGAAAGAAAGCACATTCCCACTGTCATCAGTCTCCACACTCGTAGGCATTTGTTCATTCAGTTATTAGATACAACTTGAAGAGGAACATCACTTATTTCCACTGACATCTGATTTCAACAGAAGAAACCTACTACGATCAACAAAGCTTCAGTAATAAATTTAGAAATGGTAGTGCAAGGCAATCTAACAGTAGAAGATATAAAACGCTCATGCAGAAAGCATAAAACCTTCTCAACATAAAACAAAAAATCATACATTAAACAAAAAAACTATTATGCAAAAAATAGTGAATAACAATGGGCATGCTAACTGTGGCAGAGGACCATATACAATCATGAGACAGGCAGCTCTTGTCCCTTTGTTCCTTCCAACACGAGACCACTAAGGGGAATAATTCAACAACATCGGCACATCATATTTTTCACAACCACAGGGAGGGTCCCTAGCATTGTAAAAAACAGCTGTGGAATCTCTCTGATAATCCATGGTCTTTGCTCAGACTAACAGCACCCAAAATGCAAATAAAACCAACTTTAAAAAATAATAATAAAACTTCAACTTAGATATATAAGCAGCAAATGGTTAACTGTCAAAATCTAATGAAAAAGAAGACGTCATGCATTGGGCTTGAGGATTTTTTCCCCAAAAAGATTGAAGTTAATTCCGACACATGATACGGAGGTGCAACCTGGATGGCTACATTCAGAAAAAAATAACTACCGAGAAGTGAAATACAATGAGTGAAAAATACAACTAGGGATGCAAAAATAAAAACAAATATCTACACATCTGCACAACATGTACCAGAACATGCCCATGGAAAAAGAGTCATATAGTACCTCAAAACTGACCTATTTCGTACCCCGAGCTACAAAGATCACTTTGCCAAGATTAAGCTACATTCCATGAACCATTCCACTTGCCCCAACATTTTCAGCACCATGTCGGTGTCGCAATAAATCCACTTAAGTCTAAATTTTTTTAACTTTTCAATTTTTACACCCTCCCAAAGCTCTACCAAAGATGCACCTTTCAACATCACCAAAGTGTAATTTAAAGCTATGGTCAAGGCTTACAATACTCTTGTTTTCATGATTCCTGATAGAAACAGTAACAAAAAAAACAACCTTTTTTTTTTGTCTCTAGCGTAAAAAGCACCCAAACTGACTTAAATGGATTGCTAGTGACAACAATGACTAGTGTGCTCTGACCACTCATGACTTTGATAACGCTGACTGCTAGTTGACTGAAGACATCTTTTTAAATCAAAAGGATTGCATCAAGACTTGGAACAGATTTATTTATTTTTTTCCCTTTCTACAACTGATGGTGTGCTTTTGAGTGAAACATTTGTTTATCAGGAGTGCTAATTTAGTTTTCATTTCATAGTAGCTGCCAAGGCGACAATCAATTCACAAATTAATGGAAAGTAAGTACAATTATTCAAGTGATTTTATGTAACATGAGGGTACGTGAAAGGGAAAAAAGCATGGGATGTGACTCATTTTCGTATAATAGAATAGTTCAAAGTTTTTAATGATCCTCTCAGAAGTGCTGGAAAACTAAAAGATAAATGTAGGCAAACATTCGTGACACTGGAAGAATTGGAAACACAAAATAAATAAGCTTTAAACAGTTCATCCAGAGGCTAATCACAACAGAGGCCAAACAACTCTGAGAGACTGAAAAGGAAAAACAGGCATGTGAGTGTGCACCTATTGCCCTCAGTGTCTGGAGGACTTTGAATAAACGGAGCAACAAGTACAAACAACGCCTATTGGAAGAGTTCACAAAAAAGTACTGGTGTCGCTTTGTACCAGCTACTTGTCTTGTTAGTCAGAGAGGAGGAAGATTTGCCTTAAATCCAACAAATAACTTGCTAAAGAAAGCTGTCGAAGACAGACAAAAAAAAAAAAAGAAAAGAAAAGAAAAGATGGTAATAATTCGATGGTGAATCAAGCAAGGATTAGTAGTCAGGATTAGTCACTCCACAGGGATCATGCACAGCAAACACCAAAACATGTTGAAAAAATACAGCAAAAGTTCCCTGGTGAAGTGAGAGTGACAAAAATAAAGGGTAAAAAAACCCCCAAAAAAACATGAAACCCCATAAAACATGCTCTTAGGACTACGCACACAGGCGTGTGCAAGCAACTGAAGCAAAGCAGCAAAACTAAGGAGGTAATATGTCCAGTAAGTCTAATCAAGACTTTGGTATTGCTTTGAGTCAAAGGATCACTGGCTTAAAATTTGATCAGATTCCCTTGATCTGAGAACTGAAGAATTCCTAATCACTCGTCAAAATAAGAAAGGTGAAACACCTACTTAACACTAATTTCCAATCAAGCTTTTGAATTTTCAGCATAATGAAAATGATTAATTACAAGGAAGAAGAACTGACCTAAACATTTTTGTTGTTATTACAGTGTGGCAAAAAGCTTTCGTACAACAAACATTATGAAAACAACAATTCACATGATATAAATCCTGTAAATCAAAGCATCTTTCAAGACTGCAGTGATCCTCGACTCCTTCATACAAACAGCACTTAAGTTACAACAGCTTCCTACTGTCAGTACAAGTTGGTGGTCTGAGTAACATGAGTAACAAATGAACAAAGACATGGGAAACATTATCAAGACAGAAGTGGAACCTACCAAAGCACCTCCAAGCGCCCTACACATCACGGTAAATATAGCTCAACCAATTAATATGAGGATGAACATAAGCTTACCACTCCCACTCAAGTGTTTCAGAAAATATACCCCGGTGCTCTTGAAACTATCAAATAAAAAGGTGCTTTGGGAATAGAATATAGAATCTAGTTTCAGTTTGGACAAGAAGGTCATATAAATATGGTGAAAAGAATCACCTGAAATAGCTACTGCTACCAAAAGCAGCACTAGGCGACATGGGAGCCTCCATGACGACAGAGTCAGCCTCCACAGTCAATTCTGTATCCCAACCGCTTCAAAGTCAGAGGAAAATGTCAAATGTGATACAAGTATTAAATATGTTTTCGTTTAACCAACAGTTAATCTTTGACACCATCGAACAAAAGGCACTGTAATTAATCTATTACGAAACAGGTCTCTCATCCATTCACAATTTACCACTCATAAAGCACACCTGAGACTCCATGCATTCACGTGAGATCAAGCATTCTAGAATTTTGTAAGGTAAACATTTAACATCTCTTACGATCAAATAAAACAAGACCCAATTTTTATACAAAAGTACATTTTGCAAATCTTTCAACTTTGAAGGGTGTTTCAGTTTTCATCCAAAATATATTATCAGGTTTACGGACAGAGTAATAGAGAAGCAGAAACAGGTCTTACACAGTTCATCCACAGGGGGAAAGGTTGCTTCCATTATAATTATTAATTATGTGTGATTTACACAACAATGGGAGTTAGTCGCAAGTGCTGCAAGTGTAAAAGCTCATGGGAAAGGAAGTAAAAAGGGTCTCTCTGTCTCTCATCGAGACAAAATTTATCATTGATTCATCATTCCCCCTCCCCCCACAAACACACACAAATAAACCTTGGTGGCAAAAAAAACTCTGAACGTACTTTGTTTTCTTTATATCCGATGAAAACTAAAAGCTGTTCTATTTAGATGAAAACTTTGACTCAGTCACAGCTCTCAAATGATAGCCAGTTCCTTACACTCCCCAGAAGCATGACGAAAATTAATGTTACATTCGAACAACTAATTCCCAGAACATCCAAAATGATATAAACAACAGATGAGATTATGAGCAGGCAAAATTACATAGAAAACATAGTTCAACTGGTCAGTCAAACAGCTTTACAGGAAGTGTTCTAGAATCTGCTGGGGTTATAATATAAACTGTAAAGAGTACGCAGTTCAGGGGGAATATGCACTATATCAATGTTATTTATTTTATTATCATTAAAAATATTAAATGCTTTGTTCAGATCTGCCATAGGATATATCGTCTTAACATTTTTCTGAAAGCAAACAAATATATCTACATCAGAAGAAGATTCATGATAAAACCTTTCGAGCAAAATGTGAAGCCACAGCACAGATTGTTAAGGTAAACATAGTCGTTATGCAAACATACAAAAAACAGTTGACACTCATTCTTGCTTTTTCATGTTTCAACTCGGAGTATTAAAGGTACAGCTTCAAAGGCAAAATACTTAAAACTTTTACGCATGCGAACAAGGAATGCAATAGTTCACTAACAAAGCCTTTCAGCTGGCCTGGCACGTTTGGCGTCTCCAAATTTCAGCTAAAAGAACAGATGCAACACAGAGATAACAAGTTTCCTATTTCTGAAAGAGCACTAAACACCACAGTCAAGAGAGAGAACATACAGAATATCTATCTCTAAAACATGGAAATGCAAAGCGCACATATAACAAAGAAAAGAAAGAAATATTTAGAAAGAAAGTTTAAAGTGCAAATTTATCCTGAGACCAATCATAAATGCGCAAAGGCAGGGAAGGGAAGAGGGCGCAGAAATGAAAATGCACTTATATTTCATTTTCAGCTTACCCATTTCTCTTTTTCAGTTTGTTTGATCTTGGAGAAATGACAGCCACGTTGTCTCCTTCAGTGGCTCCCAGCTGATTGTTGGTCATCCACTTTTGAGGATCTAACTGACCCTTGGTCACTGGGATTGGCTCTGAAAGTATAAGTAAGGGTAAGCGTTTAATCCCTTAACACTTTTAGGTTATTTAAGAGGCGGGACCTCCTCAACTCTGATAGGACCGAGCCAAATGGGTTCAGAGTGCTGCAAACTCTACAAAATAACCCAAGTTCAATCCAGTCTAAGATTCAAACCAGGGCCATCTGCTCCATAATCCAGCATAATACCAACTGAGCTAACCCTGAAAGAATGATGACAGACATGCAGGCAAATAGTCGGGAGTGCAGTAATTATTTCTCCCTTAAATCTATTTAATAATAATAATAACAGATAATAGATTGCATTTATATAGCTCTCTATCCCATACTAGTATAAGCCCTGAGCTGCCTTCCTACATTTTACTTTGTTATCCACCTAAAAGCAAAAGTTTTAGTTCTACTAAGAGTTTTAAGACACTTGTAACACAAATGCGTCACATAAGTGTTGAAGATTGGAGGTGTTACAGAAAGTAACACACACAAAAAAAGGAGAGATTGAAAGACACAACATTTAAGGGAGGAATAAATGCGCTACTTTTTAAAATGATTCTTTCTCTTATTCATACCTAACTACTGAGCCACAATATCCAACCTAGATCAACTTTCAACAACTGGGAGGAACAAGAAGATAAAACCAAGGACTCAAGTAAAGAGATCCTTTTCAAGCCAGTGGGCAAACCAATTTCTTTAACATTTCATTTGTTCAGGAAAGAGATCAGGTTGCTGAAGCATTAACAACTAACGGCCCTAGAGAGTGAACAAGAGCCACTGTAAGTCAATCAAAATAATTCATTATCTCCTCTCCTAGATCAAATCACTCCCTGGAAAGTATAAATTTGAAACCAGTAAGACAAAAGTAGGAAAGTCTTACTGGCTCCAGCTACATGCTCATGACATGAGCCACAGCAAGTCAAATAAAATTATTCCGTTTTTGCTCTCCAGAGCGAAAACAATCAGGAAATTTTAAAAAATAATAGTAATAATGTATGCAACCCATGAAATAGACAAATTTCCTAGTGTTCTAGGGTATGCTGGTGTAAATTTAATGTAGAATGTAAAGTGCATAGAGATGGCTGTAGAGAGAGGATATGTGCTATACAAATGCTATTTATTTTTCAATA
The DNA here is from genome assembly GCF_000002075.1 of Aplysia californica. Taxonomy (NCBI): domain Eukaryota; kingdom Metazoa; phylum Mollusca; class Gastropoda; order Aplysiida; family Aplysiidae; genus Aplysia; species Aplysia californica. Next base: position 394,118 of record NW_004797886.1, on the reverse strand, counting down.
CTATTATTATTGATAAACAGCAAAAGTTCCCCCTCAACAGTAAACCCTATGTATTTTACACTCTATTTTGATAGTTTAGTAAGCGTTTTACGGTGCTCGCAACTGCATAAGGTCATATGAGCCCGCGAAAGACAAGTTGGTTGTATTCACGACAGTTCTTAGCATGGCTTCATTTTGGTCAATGATCTGATTAAATGTTAAAAATTCATGGTAAAAACCTCAATGTAAAAATGAAAATGTACATATAAAAAAATCAGATTTATGTTGGGATCAAAGTCGGACAACAAATCCTTTAATTTAGAACATTTTAAATACTTTCTTCGGGTCTCTCCAAAATCAGGGTATTCTGTTAAGATGTGTCTAATGGTGAAATCTGTGTCGCATCTGACACAGAACTTACAATCTATAAATTTGATGAAAGTAACAACAAAAAAAGTAGGCCTGTCTTCCTTACCGGCACCGTCCACGTGCTCATGCAGGGTGGTCAGGTCCAGCGGAGGGATAAACAGCTTGATGCCGTTAGAAGGTGACTTATCAACCAGGCCTGTGGCTTCGTTTCCTTGTGGGGGGCTGCCAGCTCCGTCCCGGGCGCCCAAACCGTTGAGGACCAATGCCTGATTGTCATTTCTCCGCATACTCTTGGCCCTGATGGTCGGGCTGTCCAGGTTGTGGAGATCCTCCATGTCCCTGCCGTACTCCTCCATGCTGTTGTCCAGAGACAGGTGGTTGTTGGACGATCGGTTCCCAGAGTGCATCTGAAAATTTCCGTTGGAAACTAGAATGGCCGTCTCCGGGAGGGACTCGCTGTGCTCCGAGCTCTCCTCACTCTCCCAGCTGCGCCGATGTTTGCGACTGGGGGAGCGACGAGGTGGGCCTGAAGGTTTCTTGTGCTGTTGGTGGTGGCGGAGGTGGTGGTGTTCACATGCCAAGGAGGGAGAAGTAGCCAACCACAAGCAAGGGGATGGAGGGGGCATTGCATTGAAAAGGAAAGGGTAGGGGTGGGGGTGGGGGCGGGGGAGATACAGGTATGTTAGTGAGTGCCCATGCTGGTAGGTAATATGAGGCAAGCAAAAAGCAGTCAAACATAGCAAGAATACTGTAGTCCCTAAATTTAATACTTGTATTAACTCACCGCCTACTCAGGCCACATATGCTGCGGCCAAAGTTCTGCTTCACCTGCCCACCTTTGCCGCAGCCATTATGGTTTCAGAGTTTGAATTAGCCTTATGAAATTATTACTGTGGCTATATTCGTAACTCTTTCTCATTAAGTCATATTGCTGAGGGGGGTTTTTTGTTTGTTTTTAATGCGCATTGAAATAGGAGGTCCTCAGGAGAAAGTAATGTGAAATATGTTGGGTATGCAGGGAGTTCAATTTGGGATACTCTTCGAGTATAGGAATAAATACAGCCACACACAAACAACTGGTTGGTTCTCCTGCTTCCCTTACGATGGAGTTTACAGTTAACCAGAGTCAAAATAAAACTGTTCTGTACGCTACTTAACATTACCTATCTGGGCTGAGAGAAAAAGGCATTTTTAAATTAGAGGAAGAACTAACCATGTATTCCAAAATTGAAAGCTTGATTTTTCTTGAATAAATCGTCGGCCAGTTATTATGTTGAACTAAAATGAACTATTTCGGATTTCATTTTTTAATTTCTGTTTCTTATTCTGTGGTATCAGTTGCATGAGCTTAAGAAATATTTTGTTGCGATTCAAATTTTAAATGTTGATAAAAAAAAAGAAAAACAAAATAAACACAAAAAGAAAAAAGAAAGAAAGAAAAATAATGTCAGCACAATGGTTAAAAAAGTTTTTTCTCTCTCCTGAAAAATTGTGCTTTCTGGGCTTAGTACATTTCTAACAGATTGATGAAATCCATTACAACTAGCGAAGTGGTAAATACAGTCCAGTTGGTCTTAAGACCTTAACATAATTTTCAATGGAAATGTATGTATATATCACCTTTCTCTCTCTATATATATACCCACACATGGATTTGATAGATATATATAGAAAGGGTTCACTTCAAAGGTACAGTCCACTCAGACCCATACACCTAAAAGTTGAAAGTAATTAACAAAAAGTACCAGGAAAAAACTCATGATAGGAGTTCAAATATAAATATACCTTTCTTTTTTCAAACAAAATACTTATCAGAATTGCTACATCATCCTTCTGTTTACAGAACAATTTCAAATTTTTTCTTCAGCTCAATAGTGAGAGGGGTGCATACACAAGAACATATTGAAAGTCTGAGACAGAGAAGCGGGTCCTCAAAAGGGAGGCTCATGCAGTGTTGAACAAAGCAAAACAGTGGGAAAACACAGAAGAGCCAGACAGTTGATGGATATTCCTGCGGCATTCTCATGCCACCCATAGCATGCAGCCATCAGAGCAATGCTATCAGTTATCGTAAAGAAGGTCAAGCATCAATCCAAGCCAATCATACGGAAATTTGGGTAGCACAGCCACTTTGATTCGCATCCAAAGGAATGCTTTACCATGAATAGATCGGCTAAAGGAACATTTTTCAAGATGCATGCTTATCGTTCATGGCTATTATCTTGTTTTCCTTTCAGAAAAGTAAAACTTTAGTTGTCCTTGGCATTGCACAAATAACATTAAGATTTTTAAAAATTTTGACACAGGCACATATGTACACAAGACAGTACAGACAGATTATATTGGAGTAAAATAAAAAAAAGACGGATACATGAACAATTCAAACAAGCAAAAAGAATAATTATTTTCCGAATTCCACTTGTATAGAGTCAGTAGACATCGCATAATTAAATAAAGCTTATTGGGGCACATTTTAAACAGTAGATATGAGAGATACCTCTATTTAAGACAGAAAATATAGACTAGTGGAAAGTTTCCTACATAAACAGCTACTTCTTTCAATAGATAACAACTTTTATGTAAAAAGCCATCTGACTCTCTGATATGCTGACTACTTTGAAAGTAGACGAAAAATTATGCACGAATCCACTGGGAAGTCTAAAGGGATCTTGAGTCTCTTGTTAACAATAAAATAAAGTTGCGGATTAAATGTGGGTTGACATTTGGATACGGAATACAATAGCTATGAATCTTTTATAAAACAGCTATTATGCGGTTACAAATAGATTCATAAAGGTAATAGTTGCATACAAAAAAGTGTAAAAGAGTCTATGAAACTTCTTTGGAGTTAAAGCACACAGCATCGAGTCATCAGGTCTTCAATTCTTTTAATATTCGTTTTCATTTTCTTACAATAGACAAGCATATGTTCAAATATAACCAATAGCTCCATCTGTTTGAGTATAAGCATAACATTAGCATGTAAAACATGGGACTATACCAGCTAGAAATTATTTTATTATGATTTAAACAAATAGGGAGGACAGCTTGTAACATATCAACATAAGGCAGATAGCTAAGAAAATATGGCTGGGTCATTTCCAGGAGAATCTTAGAGAATTTTTTTTTACTTCCCCAAATAAAAAATACCTGCAACTGCCAAAACAAGCTGCTCCATGCTGGAGCATGTGAGTGACAGACATTCGGCATAATTGATAGGCAATTTAGAAATCAGAGACATCTGTAGTCTGCTTCAGGCTTAACTTAGTCCTGTGAAAAGACATTCCATATTGGAATGTGTAGTGAAATAATTAGGCTTTTCGCCTTTGATCATACCAAAGATACTCACCCCAGTCAGCATGTCACTTCTTTCAATTTTGTCAAAGTCTCGTCTGAAAAAAGAATAAAACGAAAGAAAAACAGATTTTACTCAATTCTATTGCACCAAGCACTGTACTTATCGTAAAACAGAAGACTAAATTAATTAATTTTTTTATAGTATAGGGTCTTACGGCGCTCGCAACTGCATAAGGTCATATGAGCGCCAAGGGGTGGGTGTCAACAGAGAAGTCTTTATAGGGAATCACACTTAGACTGCTCACCTCTCTAGCTTAAACAGCACAAGGTCTGCTTCGAATATCAAGGCACCCCCGGAAATAGCAGGTCACAAGAGAGTGACAAACATACAAAAGAAGTAGAGGAAAATGACAATAGTAAGGATCAGGAAAGAAAAAGCAGCAGTTCTCTGTTGTAGATCAGGCACAGTTATGAGCGTGACATGAGTCAGCCCATTTACAATTCTACTATGCTTGAACGAGAAATGTCCCCCCCTTTGGGTATGGCCTAAAGACACTACAGTCAGTGGCACTGCCCCCAGGGGGGGGGGGGGGGGGGGGGGGTGAAGACTAAAAAGAGATAAATAATTTTTTTCAAATGAAACTAGATCAACTGAAAGCTGTCTTACAGTTTTTAAAAATGTTGTTTTTAGTTACTTTGAACAAATTCAGTTCTGGAGTACTCGAGTATGAATGGCTTGTGATGACTCTGATTAACAAAAACTGAATCTGGTCAATAATGCTTGCACCTATAGGATTATGTAATCAAAATAGTGTATCAGAGACTATGCTTAAAATGAAAAACAATTTTCTGTGAGTTACATAAGTAAACTAGAATATAACCAAATGGAAAAGCAGTAGATATAGTTCTCTGTTCATCTACACATATCTATATGATCTACAGTGGATCTTCAAATTAAGAGAAGACATAACACTTTTATTTTTTATTTTAAATAATAATCAATACTAAAGATCACTTCTATCTATAGCACCCAATCCCTGGTGGCTCTCGGTGCTTCACAATACAATAAAACATGCACAGACTATCGAAACATTAACACAAAACAAAAAAATTTTCACACAAAGGAACATCATAGCAATACTCACAACACTTTTCCTTGATATCCATCCTGAGCAAAAAGATAAGAAAAAAGAATTTAGTTGACACATACAAAAAATTAAAGCATGAAAAATATTACGGCAATACAGGGGAATCATACTGTGTGCCTCATAAAACAGCTGTCACCTGGCATGAACATACAGTCATCCCTGTCACAAGTACAAAGCGTAAATACAAGTTTTTTTCTTCCTCACCCTGTAAGGCACACAAGTTGGGAGTTCATGATTTTTCTGGTGACAGAAACTGTATCTATGAAGCAGCCTCATGAAAAGAATAAACAAATTCCCCCTTTTAATCAAAAACATATTTTGCACTTTCAGGGAAAACCAGATACAAAGATCTCTCAAATTTCAAGAGAACAAATCCACAAACCATAAAACATAATTACCTCAAATTGAAACAATAAAATACCAATATTCATTTTTTTAAATATTCAGTATGAAATACAGTCGAATTTGCTTTAATTAATGGGCACCTGTCCAAGACAATCACATATACAAATGCCCACTTTCCAACTGGCGTCTTTTTACATTATAGATGACACTGTCCAAGACGCACACCTGCCTAAGACAACCACTTTTCTCCTGGACAAAATCAACTGTAGTTTTTGCAACTCACCTCTGGGTGCTGACTAGAATGCGCGGCTGAAGAACTTGGGCCTGGTCTCGACATCATGCTGGTCCTTGGCTTGACCACTGGGTGATCCACGGAAGTTCTGATGAAAAAATTTGTTAAAAAATTGATTACAGGGAAAAGAAAGAGAGAAGTCTAGGTACAGTCTAGCAGGCACACAGCTAAATCAGCAGGACACACACCTCTTTTCGTTATATACAAATTTGCTAAGAATGTGTTTTAAATATAAAGAAAATACATCTATATGAATAAATTCAGGACTTGAAAATCTGTTGCGTAATCTCAATAAATGCAGATCTGACCTGCGAACAACCAATATACATCAAAGAGACAATACTTCGGTAAAGTCAAAATTAGAAGTTGATTGCAATCACAGCAACTGTTGGATCAACAGTTTTATATCCATGCATATACTATACTCTGTAAGAAGACATACGGACAAAATGGGTACAAACAGTTCTTAATGAACTAGGTCAATGGTTTCTAAATACCGTTCCTCTAAAAACTTACCCATCTGTAAAATCAATTGCATCTACAGCAGCCTTTTGGGGTGATCTTGGAGCTGGCAAAAGAATAGACATTATCTTTTTTCAGACAACTTCCGAGTATAAAAATGGAGAACCTAAAAAAAGTGATTCACTCATGTGTGCAAAAGTCAAGACTGGCACTATACAAGACGCATTTAATCACATATTTTTCCGTCAGTACACAAAAATCAATCATTGTTATTAGATAGAATAAAACTTGCAATGACACAAGAGAACAAATCTTACACCCCAGTTGTAGATACAAAATAACTGCAGTTGTAAAACTTCAAACATAACTAGGACGTAGGTTTGAAAAACCATAGCAACCAAAAACTTTTATGAATAGCATACGGAAAAACAGAACATCAACACAAACAGCAACAAGCTCCATGTTCTCTTGGTCTGGAAAATACAAAAGGCCCCGTGTTCACCTATATACACAAAAATGCCCATAAAACATAACAGACACAACTGTGGATAGATACATACTATGAGGCCCTGAACTCTGGTTGAAATCCATTCCTCCGAAAATGTGTTCTGATATAGTTTCAACGATGGTCTTCTCAACAAATCTGAAAGAAAAGAAATTGATGGACATTTATTCGAGTTACAAGAGCGCATGACTTGATTCAGCACAACAGAACAATTAAACATATGTCTTTAAAAAGTACAATTTCTTTTATTACCCTTGCTCTTGGATTAAAATCATAAATTCTTTCCCCATAACTCTTCTCCATTAGTTTTTTTAGAAACAAATATTAATGTCACAGACAAAAGCTATGGACAGTAAACACATTTCTTTGAAAACATAGCAACCGACAGAACGTGTAACCCTCCTATATAAGCTGTCATTGTTCAATATTTTCAAAAAGTCCTTTCAGAATATTATGACTATGACCCTCACACTGATAAAAAATACAACGAACTTCTTACCTTTATGTTAGCTATGCCACCTCTATCAAAGGTTTGATAAGAATTATTTAACTCTAAGAACATCTGGTCAGCGTTTAAACATCAACACAAAACAGCACTGGCAAAATCCAAGCCCATTAAAACAACACTCTAAATTCAAAAGCAAAAGAACTCAGGCGAATTATTTCTCAACTCAAATCAGTTGAAATCACATTCTTTTGCTTATATGTCACCACACAATCTAATGACCAGTGACATGAGACAGTTGACAGGAAACTCTACACGTATGAATAATTAAGCAAATTCCAATCTCAGATCATTTAAATAGAAGTGAATACCACTCATAAAAGGCCATAAAGCCTATATGACTAGAAAGTGACAGCATAAATTATGGACGTCTCAAAGCTTGACAAAATCTCTCGATCCCCTGGGAACAGATGGTGTGACTCACAAACCAGGACCAGAAGCTTGGCCTAATCATGTTAATCTTTTAAGATGACAAACCTTTATATTAAAAGAGATAGTCAGAACACAATGTACTGTTTATGTGTTGCTACTTGCATTTGTTAAGCGCCCCGAGCCTGGGTCCTTTGCCATATATAAATGTCATTTTAATTATCATTATTATTTCATGGCTAAAACAGCACCTGTACATGGATAGCTGGTGCCTTTATAAATAAATAATTGATGATCATTATTATTTCATATTTAATTATCATTATTATTATTTCATATCAAGGAGAGTTCAGTTTCAGTTTTAGTAAGAGTTTTACGGCACTTGCAACACAATAAACGGAGAGTTCAATCTCTAGACAAAGAAATAAGATTTGGCACTTACTCATTCGTCCTCGCTGTGATCATCGGAGATTCTATGATGCTATGAGTTTCACTGTTTAGAAAAAAAAAATGATATCACCATTTATGAATCATTACAAGTAGTCACTACTGTTATCAGACCTCTGCTTAAAGTGACTGAACAGCAGTATGAAGATGGAGGGACGAGAGGGGGGAGAAGAGAGGGAGGAGAAGAGAGGGAGAGAGAGAGAGTGTGTGTGTGTGCGCATGTGCCCGTGTGCGCGTCTCAAACAAAAACAAATTCACTAAACTGATTAAAAATATAAATGCACAAAGAGAAAAAAACTGTTGTTTGTACTGACAAAGTAAGGGTAACAGTTTTCACAACAGACATTTGCCATTTGCTCGAAATGTGGAGAACACAACACCTGTAAACTACAACACAAGAGCCACAGCTCAGCGTAGCACAGCAACATACCTTTCCAAAGCAAAGGGAGAATGGGCTCTGCTGTGGTCAATATCCTCTCTAGGGCTGAACAAAGGAACAGAATTGTGCACGCCCAATGTTGGCGTCTGCCTGTCTTCTGACTCGGGGAGTGTGTTTACTTCATAAATGTTTTTTATCTGGAGAAGTACATCAGCAATTCATTACAAACTAAACTGAACAAGGTAACTCGCTTTTGTTAAACAAGTAGAACATTTCCATTCAGCACTTCAAACACTGTGGGTAAAATGAGGAGTGTAGGAAAAAAAATGTATTTCCACCATAAAAAGATAAATATAGTTACAGACCTACCAATCACTCAAAGACCGAAAACAGAATCAGATCAAGTTAAGAACAAGCCAAGTTCATAATAAAAATGCTGATAAAATCTATTAGACCAGTTTATTCTCTTATGTCTCATATTTTCTCATCGCTCCTTAACTCACTCACAGCCAGGCATTTCTGGGCAGGGTAACTGAGGAATGCCAGGTTTTCAGGACCATTTTCAAAACCTCTCTGTGAGCTTATTATTATGTGTTCAGCACTGAACTTTTCCACAAACAATTGCTTTGAAACATACTCAACAAATCCCAAACAAATTTTGTGATACCTTTACCGTGTGAAATTTTATGAGTTTGTGAATTATGGGGCAAAATCGAGAAAAAAAACTTTTATATAACATTTAGGTGCTTGGTACATTCAGTCGATATGCATGCCTTTATATCTTTGTCCCTGCAAGAAATAGATGTATTATCAACAGACATAAACTGACAAATGTTGAAGAGTCACTATGAAAAGAGATCTGACAAATTTTATATAACTGGAAAGTCATTCAGGTCATCAGTCTACCCATCCTGAGCATCAACATCAGGATGTGTGATTGCAGGATGGGGCATGGCCACTGGGGGAGGGGTGCCACTGTTTGAAGTTTGATGTGTAGACCTAGGAGGGTCTATGTCAACTGTAATCCTATCATTTGGGGTATAAATCTACGTTGTGTGATCTTTGACGTTTGCGTGACGGGCCTGAACTGGGATTGGGAAGCGCCGGATCATAGGTCTAAGCATGGGGTACACCTGATTCTAGTCTAGGCCTAGATCTAGCACAATTTTCATCTTCACTTGTGTTCGCACCTCTCCTATTTCCTTTCCTAAACTTATTATCAACTCTGCATGATGGTTCATCATCACTATCATCAGCAAAAAGATCTAAATCTGACCCTTTATTGACGAAGGGGTCCATCAATTCAAATGTTCTGACCTCATTGAGATGCCGTCACCATCGTGACTGAGCGTTAGTAGTTTTTAGTTCGTTTCGGGTGAGTTCGAATAAGTCCGATTTTAAAGTCACTTATTCAAGGGAAGTCACTGCAACAATGCAGAATTGAAGCTAAACTGGCTTATATCGCCTACTTCCGACTGCCAAGCCCGAAACACGTCCGGGAACGTTTGAAAAATAGAAGTAAGAACGCACCCGACGGGTTTCGGGTTGGGCAGGTAGCGGTCTACGCGGATCACCCGACAGGGTTTGGGCATGGCAGTGAGTGAGTTAAAAAAAGAAAAGGAATTCAAAACAAGTTAAGCTGCGGTCGGATCAATGTAACTAAGCCTGTTATTCCATTCATCCCTTCCTCCTACCTTCCTGGGCGAGGGCACAGGTCTGTAGTCTAACGAGGAGGATGACGCGGAGGAGGTCAAGGAGGCTGGGGTCATCTCAACTGACGACAGCGTACTGAACAATGGCAACGACTGCACTTTGGGCGGGGGTGGCCTAGGAGGGGGAGACTTTTTCGAGTTGCACGTCTCCTACAACAGGAAAGACAAAAATAAGACATCAATTATTTTTTTTTATCACATGAAATCTAAAATCTTCAGCCCATGAAATCCCAAAACCGTTGATACATTTGATAGTATTTTACAATAAGATTACAATAACAATAGCAATAATAGTAACAAAAATAACAATAACAATAACAACAACAACAACAAAAATAATAATAACTAATAATAATAACTAAGAAGAAGAAGAAGAAGAAGAAGACATTTATGTAGTGCTCAAACCTGAACAAAGAACTCGGGCCCTGAGCACTTTATTAGTATAAATAGCAAAACATAAACAGTAAACTGTGTTCTGATTTTTCAAGAATAAATAAAAATTTTCAGGACTTCTCAAGCCACGTGGATTTTTTTTTAAAACCCTCTAGAACACACATTCAGGTAAGAAGTAGACCAGTAAAAAAAATTAATGCTGCACTTCATCATCACTTTTCAAACTGGTTAGAAGCAAACATTCCACCCATCTATCACAAACACTGGTAACTGACTCCAAAGAAAGTACTTTCTTCACTGAACTCTATAGAAATATAGAAAAAAAAAATCTTCAACATCTCAACACAAGTCCTTTCGGATAGAGGAATGCAGAGAGAGGGTTGCTTTGCCTTTGCTTGAAAATCTCCCTGCAATAATAAATAATTAGTTAATAATCCCTGTAACAGCTCATGGAGATCAGCTGTTCTGATCCCCTCAGTCCGTGAGGGAAGACTTCACATAGTAAATCCTGGCCAGCTGTGACAACTTAAGCCTAACTTACCGTACCTGTTGCAAACATGATCATTGCCAAGTTCATGCATCAATGTTCCGCGATGAGTAAGACCCATAGCTTTTCCTTTCTGTTCAGACTTTGCAAATATGACCACAAAATTTTAGAGAGGGAAAAATTTTTAAAAGGTGGTAATTAAAGCCAGTTTGCTTTTATTTTAGTTCTCTTGAAATTGAAAAATTTGCCCTCTAACGAATAATTACTACCCCTTTTTTAATCAACATGCCCGGAATAGCAGCATACAATGACAATATGAAGAACAAGATACACAAACCTGACCTTTGTGAAGTAAAATTTTAATATTAAGCTATTCTTTTTTCAGAACACTTTAGCTTTACTTTGGCACTTCAAAAATCTCACAGCCATGAGTTAAGAAAAGATGACAAAACAGCAAGATTACCCAGAACATTTTGGGACTGAGATCTCCATCTTCCAGAAACAAAGTGTCATACTCTGTAATGAAGAGTTGCATGACATCCTTACTGGAATCCATGTCTCTCAAACCATCAACACCGGAGGTCAACTCATATCTGGAAAAACAAAACAGGGGGGAAAACAATTGAAAACTTTATGCAAGTAATCACCATAAATATACCAAATATAAAAACAAAAGCAGTTTCTTATCACATCAGCCAAAAATTACAATTCCTCGCCACAAAAAACTTCAAAATGTTCTTAGGTGACCCTTTTACAACAGCAACGTAATTCATATCCTTTCAATCAAACATTATTGGATATTCCACTTGGACATCAAATCTAGAAAAATTTGTTGTTTTTTTTCTCACACAAAATACATGGCATCAATAAACTCTCAAGCAACAAGAAACAAGTACAAAAATTGCCAGTACTCACTTGAATATATTGGGTCCAAACACAATTGCCAGCGCATATGAAGACATCTTATTCTCATCTTTATGTTCATCTACAACAACCAAGAGGGAACAGATGTATTTCAACACATTGTAGTTTTCTTCTGGCAGCATATTCAACGCCCTTTTGATCTCTGGCAGGATCAGTTCTGTATCCGTGGAAGATTCTGTGAGATAAGAGAAACGGTTTTTAGTTTAGTTAAAGTAAGTCTTACGGCACTTGCAACACAAATAGGTCATAGAAGTGCGAAAGATTAAAGATATTACTGCTAGAGAGTAACAAACAAAGAAAAGAAGAAGAGATAAGGATGATATGAAATAGTTGTATGATACGAAGAAGGAGCAAACCACATTAGAGCACCCACCAACTACCCAGAGTCAAAGGAAGATGAACTTATTGGTCATTTTACACACATAGCCCACTTAATTACATACTCGTCATACAGCACACATAACAACGACAGTTTTGGTTAAGTTTTATTGAGAGTTTTACTGCGCTACAACACAAATGGGTCACCTACATGCCGAAGATTAAGTGTAACTAGAGAGTACCATGCAAAGAAAAGAAGGAGGAGAGATAAGGACGATGGATGTTTGAAAGGAGTGAAGGAGCAAACCACATTAGAGCACCTGCAAACCACTACAGCAATATAAAATACTTCAAGGTCACACAACAATAACATCTTTGTGGAACTTCCTTCTTGTCATTTTGACCATGCAGGTAAACATTACTCATCCTTACTTTTGCTGATAACCCTGAAACTAGACACAACAACCACTGACTAAGACTTGATGACTTTCATCCTTCTTAAAGTCTAGTCTCAACTCATTGCTGACGGCCTACGAGAATATTCATATCAATGCAGCCACTTGATTATGAGAAAATCTGAATCCCTCTTGTCTCAATAAAACTTTCTTCAGTCCATTATTTCTAAGTTTTTAAAAAACTACTTAAGAGTTAGTGTTCTTGATTGCCGTAAGCTTATAGTCCACTACTTTTGTAGCTGTTTGGACGGAAAGCCATTGCAGTTTTAGCGTGGGCACCTAAATTTGTATGTGTGGCTGGAGGCAGCCAAGGTGGGTGTGTCTGCTCAGGGAGGCAACTCGGGTGGAAATGGGTTAATAAGTCTTCTGTCATTGTAAAATGTAAAAACAAATGTTACGAAATCTATGACGAACAGAAATTAGGCTACCATTCGCATCTCACTTTCAACAACTGATTCCATAAGCCAAGACTTCTTCCTTTCAACGTAACAAGACACCGAATCTGCACCTTTAAGACAAACTATGAGAGAAATAAGAAAGCTGTTTACATCTAGGAAGTGTCCCTGAACTTTTTTTAACCTCTGAACTCTCTAAATTATTCAAAAGCACTCACTGAGTTATGACTCCCCAAAACACCACAAGACAAATATATAAAAAGTCTTTCTCATTAACCAAAACGCCCCCCCCCCCTCCCGACCCCTACCCCCTAAATGAGGGGAGGGGTTTGGTAATAAATGACTGCTGGAGGTGATAATTACCCTTACACATCGACTGTACCTTTCTTCCCTTCTCACTTCCCTTTTCTAAACTCTATTCACTTGGCCAATAGTGCCTTCCAAATTACACGTTCAGAAAGGTTGTAACTTTTACAAACAACAACAAAACATTATTTTTTTTTAAATAAAGAATCGAAAACGATTAGTCAAAATTGTCCAAGACAGCCACCCCATTATCAAGGAGGAAAAAGGTTGTCTTAGGAAGGTGGAGTCTTCTACAGTATCATTATATTGTAAAAAAATGCAAGGGGGAAAGCGGGAAGAGGTCGTTTGAACAGGTAATTGTCTTGGACAGGCCACTGTCACGAGCAGGTTCGATGCTATTCCCAAAATAGGACTGACCTTGAACAATGGAGAAGAAGTGCTTGGTGAGACCGGCAGGAACAAGGGTGTCCGGGAGATCTCGGAGGAACACCCTCAGCAAGCCCGCCACAGCTGCTGTGTCATTCTCCTCCTCAAAGTTCACGTCGCCCACCAGCTCAAACTGCATCCTCATCCTCTCCACGATCCGAACATTCCCACTCACTCGGAAAAGTCCCACATTGTCCAAACCTGAAAAAAAGATCAGAAATAGAAGGATTAAATTTAGAAAGAAATTGGAAGCATTTTTTTAATGTGTACCTTTGGCGAAGGATTTTGTCGGTATGCTAGTGTTTTGGCACCTGTAAAATGGCAGCTTGCACTGTATGCTTCCCAGGAAGTCAAGATTATTTCAGAATGCTATCACGTCTGCTGAAGTACCAATACAGATTGTAAAAACCATACAGCTTGCTGTTGAGCGGGATTTTGCACTACACAAAAGCTATTAATCACTATCATTATTTCAAGTTTGATACATGTCCATTGCTGAGTGCAAGATTTCAACAACCTTCAAATTGCATCATGGTGTTTGTCTGAGCCTTACATCCAGACTTTGATATAAGTCATTTCAAAGACAGTCTCCCTGCACTCTGCAGAGCTGAGTATAGGGGAGGACACCACCATTCTATCAATTTATCAGTATGAAGACAAAAGTATTAAAAATTTTTAAAAGCCATCACTCTACCAGAGAGACTGTGGCACATGAAGTGCACCCAACTGTAGTGTGACTTTTCAAAACCAGAAAATAGATTCTACCTACACAACGGGTCAAGATGGTGGCCAGGCAATTGGCCGAGTAATCCCCGCTGAACCCTTCACATATTTTTTTTTTTTTTTTTTGCATTCAATAAAACCACCATGCTAAATATCTTACTGTGATAAGAGATACAGTTACAGTAGAGGAAGGCTTCATTCTCATTATTGATTGGCAACTCGCTCTTGAAAGTTTTCAAGTTTTCTTTAGCACTAGCAAGTCCATGAGGAGCAATACTAGAAAAGAGAGAACATTCATGTATTTTGTAACACGAAAACAGACTTCAATACTCAAGATACCATTTTTACCTACAGGTTGGCAGCTATGTGTCGTGGGAGTTGAACACCCCC
>NW_004797886.1:376490-377681 GCF_000002075.1 Aplysia californica | reverse complement strand
GGGGTTGGTAGGTGTTTTACACCACAATCAAAACAATTTAAATCATTCTCAGGAAGCGAGTTTTCGACACTGCCTGTCAGGGCAAGCCCGGGCTGAGGGGCATACAACAGCAGAAAGACCGAGATAGTCAAAACAAATTCTCCAAAACTCCGGAATAGAACCCAGGTCTAGTGCATGTAACAGCCAAGCTCCTTTTCAGTTTTAATATGAGTTTTACGGCACATGCAACACAATAAGGCCATATTATAAGAGCCGAGGATTAGAGTTAGTTTTAGTAGAGGTTTTAAGGCGCTCGCAACTGCATTAGGTCATATGGGCGCCAGAAGATTAGAGGTGTTACAAGAGAGTAACAAACACCATAAAAGAAAGGAGATAAAGACGATAGATGTTTGATAGGAAAGAAGGAGTAATAAAGACCAGAGCACTCGCCAACCACCCACGCCAAGCTCCCAACCGCTACACCACAAATACAGGTAACTATTATTTGAGCAAAGAAAAGTACATCGACTCAGTATTACCGTAACGGTCACTGAGTGCATGGGAAAAAGCAGGATAGACAGGCAGAAACAAAAGAGGAAAGGAAAGAGAAGTACGAGTAGGTAGGATCTAACAGTGGCGTCCTCGAACCGCCCACTCGTAACAGTCATTGAATTCAAAGAAAAATAAGAAAGATAGACGTGCTGATAACAGAAGACGAGGTCAACAAAGGACTTCGTGCAAATACCCCAAAAATAGAGACTGTAACAAACAAAACAACAACAGCAATAACAATAACCGAGATAATTATGATAATCACGGGTATCGTTTCCTGTGGATCTGTTTTGGTCTTCAGTTTATTCTTGTCTGTCGCTGCGTGTTTGTTGGTTAACTGGCTTTTTTGGAGAGTTGCCAGAAAGATTGGAGTTGGGGGGGGGTGTTACGATGGGTAAACGAGAGAGAGAGAGAGAGAGAGAGAGAGAGAGAGAGAGAGAGAGAGAGAGAGAGAGAGAGAGACAGAGAGAGAGAGAGACAGGGAGAGAGAAAAAGAGGGGGGAGGGGGTGGCAGAGAGGAGCGGGACGGGTAAAGAAAGAAGAGAGAGAGAAAGAAAAAGACAGAAAGAAACAGATAACGAGAGAGAGAGAGAGAGTATTTGTGTGTGTGTGAGAGAGAGAGAGAGAGAGAGAGAGAGAGCAGAGTTATAGAGAGAGAAA